>NC_048542.1:673544-700374 GCF_902806685.2 Maniola hyperantus | reverse complement strand
ACGCAGACGAACAGCACGACGCAGAAGAGAAGGTAGAGTGGTCCCTTCATGTTATACCCGAATCTGTTCTAGAAGATTCCTAACACTAGACCCGCGACTTCGCCCACGTGGATACCTACTTTTGTCTCAAGACGACAACTAACCAAAAAGTATAATTAATTTGTGAATCATATCTTTTATACGCGAGTGAACTTGTAAAAATCGTACAGTCGGTGAAACAAGTTGTTTTACTTAAAAATAATATACAGGGTGTAACCAGAACGCTGGCAAAAACGAAGACAGGTGATGATTACCGATATGATACCACAAAAACGCGGAAAAAATATTAAAAAATCCTATACATTTGTAAAAGTTTACGATATATTGCAAATAAAACATCTGACTGACGCTAGTGACGCTGACGTAAGTAGGGCACTCGGAGTCAATGCCGCATCGAAAACGGGGTATTGACCCGAGTTTTGCACGCTATACATTGCGAGTTTGAAAAATATTAAATCACTAAAACTACAAAATGAGGCAAATGGTATAACCATTTTGTAGTTTTAGTGATTATTTGTTTTAGGTATTGGATTGTGTTCAGGTAGTACATAACTAAGTTTTTACTTGCGTAAAACTCCATATATCTTTTAAATACCTTTAACTAGAGAATGCTTAGGTGAAAAAAAAAAACACAAAATACTTATGGTATATTAAAGTTTATTTGATAATAAAATATCCTACATTCTACTTGTACATACATTCAAACAAAACATATTATATTATCTGATATACGTAAAGTGCAGAGTAGTTTCATCATAGAGAATCAACTCAATAGTCTTTTTAGTCAACATTATAATTTATTACCTAGGTATATTGGAAAAATATGAAAATATCTGTAGGTAAGTATCAATACAAAACAAATAAATTATTAACTTAATTAAAATGTTTTGCTTTTTTAAATTTTTCCTTAAAATTAGACAAATCATTGTAATTTTTTATTTATATACCTACTTAATTAAGTACCTAAATATATGTATATCTAAGCTAATAGTTAAAATGGCACTTTCGTTTTAAATCTTTTGACATGCAAACTTTTACCAACCTAATACTTATTATGATTTATGATAAATAATAATTATATAATTACTAGCAATTAAAAATTGCATTTTGAAATATATTTTTTTTAATTTTTGATCCCACGCCAGTCCAATAGGCAGGCCAAGATTTACGATATCAGGATATATCAAATTAGTTTTTAAAATTCTTCTAAAATTTGACTATGTACCAGGTACGTACTTATCTAAATTGATTTATAGCTAAAGTAAATTGCCCTTGAATAGAGAATTTTATTTGCTCGAAACATTGAAAAAAGTCATGTTCCGTGTGTACATTGATAATAACCGACCTTAATTTTATTACAACATTTTATCACACTTGAATGATAAACATCTCTACCTATTATAGGTACTTCATATTATATTTTTTTTATTTTAATAGGTAAATGTTTTAAATTAAAAAAAAAAGATTCCATCCTAAAAAATTGAGCTACATTTTATAGACATTGACATCATATTGTTTTATTTTAACAAATGGTTCAAATTAAATTAAAAAAAAATTAAGATTTGTCTTGACGACTATCCAAAAATTTTGCGCTACAAATGTATTCAATGTCTATGAAATTATAGACATTGAATATTATATTTCATATTTTTTTATTTCAATAAAAGGTTAAAATTAAATTTGAAAAACAGTAAGATTTGTCTTTACGACTATCCAAAAACATTTGCGCTACATTTTATAGACATAGAATTTACACAGGTGAATAGGTGAGTTTAAGTTTACGTACTTGATAATTTAATACATTGTTATAAATCAATTGTTCAAATATGTGGTTAAAATTACTTACAGGTACGTTTTTTGGGGTTCTGTACCCGAAGGATGCCAATAATACCCTATTACTAAGCCTGTCTGATCTGTCTGTCAACGGGCTGTATCTCATGAACTGAGATATTTAGAGAGCGGGAGAGAGAGAGAGAGAGAGAGGGGTAGAGAGTTGACATTTTCACAAAGTGTGTACCGTACCTATCTATTTTGTAAAACCAAGATTTCATGCAAATTAAAACAATCTGCATGCCACAGCCCGATCCATCCAGTAGTTTTTATTGTTATAAAGAATATTAGCCAAGTTGCTGACTAATATTCCCCTTTCTCCTCCAATTAAGCGTAAAGCTTGTGCTAGGAGTAGGTACGACAATAGTGCAACGGGTGGGATTTGAACCGGCAACCTTTCGGTTTTCAGTCCGCTCCTATAACCGTTGAGCTATCGAGGCTACCTTCTTCCCACATCAAACGAGTCACAGGGAGCTGCTGGATGGCGGCGCAAGACCGTAGCGTGTGTAAGTGTCTACGAGAGACCTATATGCAGCAGTAACGATACGATTAAAGGGTTCTTGCCACCTCTATATAGCTCTTTGTGCCGGCAGGGATTAGTCGGGATGATGGCAAGAGTCAAGAGACCTGATGGATTGACGCTGGTTCACTGGGAATGGGGAGGGGCGCTCATGTGGGACGCAACATGCGTTGACACATTGACCCCGTGTCATATCAGGGAGACAGCATCAAGACCGGGAGCCGCAGCTGAAACAGCTGACAACGGCAAGCGGCGCAAGTATGCCTCTCTTATCGAGAGTTACATTTTTGTTCCGTTTGCCGTGGAGACCCTGGGGCCATATGGAGTCTTAGTGCAAAAAAAATTATACGAGACATTTCACCGCGATTAATAGCCTCATTTGGTGACAGAAGGGCTGGCTCATTTTTTGCGCAACGGATCAGCCTGGCTGTCCAGCGCGGAAATGCAGCCAGTATTCTTGGCACCATTCCACGCGGGCATGAATATGATTTGTATAGTAATTAGATAAGCTAAGTAATAATATAGTAATTGGGCTAGCCCTAAGTTTTATTGTAATAAAATAATAAATAAATAAATAATTTTCCGGGATAAAAAGTAGCCTATGTGTTAATCCAGGGTATAATCTAACAACTACAGGGTAATTGAGAAACAAACATCCGAACATCCGAATTTCTACACTTTCACATTTATAATGAAAATCGTCATTAAAAAAAGTGCAGCAGTTGATGATACAAAATCGGCATGTCCGGCGACTATGTGACGCGACACGCGTTTCGTATTCCCTAGCTGGCTATCAAGGTGCTGTGAGGTGTGGCAGTGCGCAGTTGTCGCAGAGTGCGGCGACACGACACGCGGCGGGAGCCGAAGCGCGGGAACCCGGATATGCGCTCCACTTTCACGGGCTCTTCACGTCTGCCGACAAAACAATAGATTAGTACTTCCGTAGGTAAAATAAAACAGTCGCAAATGAGGAAGCTCGTCGACGCGTTCATCAAAATGGTGAATGAGAGGCCAAAATTAAGCAAAAATGTGATAACCGCTCCGAGACGTCGAGCGAATTTTTCAGGGGTTGTTAACGCTGATGTAGAAGTGTACCCACATCACCTATCGTTGATAGTATTCATTGTGAGAGGAACTGATGATGGCATGAGACGAGGATGATGGTAATACCTGAAGAACATGTGATGTTCGACGCTGCAGCGCCACAGCCGCTTGCTGGCGCTGGTGGAAGGCAGCTTGAAGCTGAGGTAGGTCTCGTACTCGTCGTACTCGCCGGCCCGCAGCCTCAGGGTGTAGATCCGCTTGTTGTAGCTGATCTTCAGGATTTTGGTCCACGGGAAGCGGTTCATTATGAACCTGGGAACAAGCAGTCTTTATTAGAACAGGCGCAATGCAGTGTAAGACGCTGTGGTCTGGCAGGGATTTAGAATTTTATTATTTCCAAACTTCTGGTTTGAACTGGTGAGAGGCTTCGAAAACTGAACTTTTTCTGGCTTGAACTTTTACTTTTTTAGATTTTTATCGCAAAAAATGTACATCGACATTTAGAAAGAGGTAGCAAATTTGACAGCGTTGTCCCTATCATTGAGACCGACAAAACGTCACATAGGTATGAGTGACAGAGACAACGCTCTACAAAGCCGAAATATCATTCTAAAGGTCGATGTACATTATTTTCTGCCGCGTACTGTATGTCAGCTTACCCGTCTCTCACGACAGAGATGCCGTGTGCGCACACGGCGAGGCAGATGTCCACGTCGTCAGAGTCCTTCACGCTGTGTACCTCTGCGCCATACATGGCCAGCTTTTTGGCGTTCTCGAGGTAGTTCAGTTCTGCTATTGCTGGCGTTTGACCTCTGAAAATGGAGGAAATTCGATTGTCATTAAATTCAGCTTCATCAACCATTGCCAGCTCACTATTGAGCACGGGTCTCCTCTCAGAATGAGAAGGATTTTTTTAAATAGAGATAGTGAGCAAACGAGCAGGCGGGTCATCTGCTAGGTGATTCCCTAACTCAGTGTCTAACACTAAATGATAGCCACCGAGGTTGGTTAGTTCTACATTGCTGCTTCACTGGGTGATATTAAAATATTTTTTCGTAGAAAACCTTCAACGAATAAAAAAATGAACTCCGTTGCTATCATTCAGTGTTAGAAACTGAGTTAGCGAATCACCCTGCTGATGTTAAGTGATTACCGCCGCCCATGAACATTTGCAGCACCACAGGAACTGCCCATGCGTTGCCAGCCTTTTAAGAATTTGTTAGTCCACTAATTGAATAACCCCATATTATAATCTAGTGAGAACACCGCCGATAGGAGTTGGTTCCACAGTTTGCATGTGCGTGGAAAGAAGGATCTGGCACAACGGACGGACAGGTGGTGAGGGTGAAATTGCTGACGGTGACGGAAAAAGGAGGGTGGAATGAGGATGTGGATTTGGCCATAGTTCACAACGAACAAGTTCTGTTCTTCCTGGGTACTTAGAGACTATTCTAGGATAGGATGCGCTAGAAGTGCGTAATGTGATGTTCGCGCGTCAGATACAAGTATTTCACCTGTGCTTCCTATACAACTCGTCGACCTTATCCTCCAGGTCAGGCGTGAGCACGTGGAGCGGCACGGAGTTGTGCGCGGAGAGCAAGGCCGTACTCACGCGCGCCTCCCTGTCACCCAATTCTGACTGTAGGACGTACGACGCTAGCAGGGCGTATGTGATGTTCGAGCATGTTAGACGACCTGAAAAATATAAAAAAGACGCGTTATAAAGCCATGGAGGAGTTTCCTTGAGGGATAAGATCCGAAATGAGGAGATCCGCAAGAGAACCAAGGTCACCGACATAGCCCAAACTATTAGCAAGCTGAAGTGGCCGTGGGCAGTTCATGCCTGTCGTAGAGGCGATGGCCGTTGGAGCCGGAAAGTCCTTAGAGACCGCGTTTAAGCAAGCGTAGTGTGGGACGCCCTCCAGCACGATGGACCGACGATACAAAGAGGCTGGCGGGAAGTGACTGGATACTGGATGAGGCAGGCTGAGGATCGGGTGTGGTGGCGCTCTTTAGGGAAGGCCTATGTCCAACAGTGCACGTCCACAGGCTGATGATGATGATAAAGACATGACACTAATTTATTCATTAATCCTCAATGAACGTGCTAATGAAATCTTTAAAAGATTTCGAAGATCTGGAAAAATCGGAAACTTCACCTTGTTTTTTAGAAATCGCGGAATTTCGCAAAATAACACCTGCTTCTATCCAACATATGAAAGCTTTTAATCCCAGCCCCTAATTATTACCGTATTTTCAGGTAAAAAGTGTTAGACCCGTGCTGCTGATCCGGCTTGATGGGTTGATCATGATTCATGATGAACACCAAGGGAACGTTTAACTACTAAACTTGGGATAGATGTGACTTACCTTCCATAAGATCTCGTCTGACGGCGAGGCCAAGCTGGTACCGTGAGTGGTCATCCCTCAACTCGCAGGGCTCTGGCGGGTAGAACTTGGCAGCGAACTTTACGTCCCAAGGCTCATCTGCAAATAAAATTCAAGGTTTGGAATACTCTTCCGCGATATGTGTTTCCTACCAATTACAACCCGGGTATCTTTAAAAGAAGAGTGAATAGGCATCTTCTAGGTAAACGCGTCCCATCTTAGGCCACATCATCACTTCCCATCAGGTGTGATTGTGGTCAAGCGTATACCTACAATGAATAAAATAAAAAAAATGTCGCATTAACTTCTTTTTAGATGTTCCCTCAGGTTATACTGGAAAATACTTATTGGCAAGACTCCAATAGTATCTTTGACTTACTTCTGAATGTTTTGGACAGTCGTCTCGGCAAGTCCACCCACACCCTGGGGTCTCCGCGCTGCACGTGGAGCAAGGCGAAGTAGTCCTTCTCCAGCACGTCCAGAACATCGCACACCTTGTCCAAGAGATCGGCACCCGTGGCTTTTCTCTGAAATGATGCATCATCGTCATCATAATGATCAACCCATCGCTCGCTCACTTTTGAGCACGGGTGTCCTGTCAGAATGAGAAGGAGTTGGGCCTTAATCCACCATGCTGGCCAAGCGCGAATTGGCAGATTCACGCACCTTTGAGAACGTTATGGAGAACTCTCATCTCAGGCATGAAGGTTTCCTCACAATGTTTTTCTTCACCGTTAAAGCAAGTGATATTTTATTGCTAACTCCGATAAATTGGAGTCGCATGCCTGGGATCGAACCCTGGACTCCCAGACTAGAGGGCCTAGGCTTGGGCTATCACAGCTTGTTTGCGATAATAAATGGTGATGTGATATTGCAGACGAGAGTTGGTAACTCTACCAGCGTTCAGTCGCGCTGCCATGCCGTCATCTGACGCCAGGCGACGCAGACTTTCGCGCATTCTGCTGCCCCTGAAACAATTACCTCAACATCGACGGTAATGTGTTCCCCAGTGAGCAGCTCGACGCGAACTCTGCCAGCGTTCAGTCGCGCTGCCATGCCGTCATCTGACGCCAGGCGACGCAGACTTTCGCGCATTCTGCTGCCCCCTGAAACAATTACCCCAAGAAGAAGGTAGGTAGGTCTTATAGCAAAGGAAAAAATTCGAAAACCGTGAATTTGTGGTTACATCACAAAAAAAATATATGTTGTGAACTAATAATAATTAGTATTTTCACCTTTCAAAGTGGATACCAAGTGGGGTATCATATGAAAGGGCTTTACTTGTACATTCTAAAACAGGTTTTTATTTATTTTTATGCACAATAATTTTTGATTTATCGTGCGAAATATCGAAAAATTACGGCTGTAGTACGGTACTCTCGGTGCGCGAGTCTGACTTGCACCTGGCCGGTTTTTATAGGCGATAACTATGTAGGCGAGCTGAAACCTAAAACTCTTACGGCGATTACGCACTGCACTTCCGTCATCCGAGTTCTATCCGTCATCCGTGAGAATACCAGCGATTATCTACGACATAATATTATGTCATAAGCTCCCATACAAATCACAAAGTCACGTATTTTCACGTACTGGAATCGGATGAGTGCGTAACCGCCGTTACAGATATTTCTCTCGTAGATATTTATAGAGATATCGACGTATGCTATGCATGTCGGAATTGAAAATGCTCTCTATCAAAAGAGATTTCATGAACAACCTTGAATTCAGTACATTTAGCAAAATAAATATTTATATTACAAAAGAGGTAAACTGTGAACGTTCAGGAATCTCTTGCTGTAAACAAATTAACAATAAATAAACAAGTAAGAATTTGTGTAATTTCATCATCCAACTAGCTTATACTTGCGACTTCGTCCGCGTGGACTATACAAATTTCAAACCCCTATTTCACCCCCTTAGGGATAGAATTTTAAAAAATCCTTTCTTAACGGATGCCTATGTCATATTAGCTATCTGCAGGCCAAATTTCAGTCCAATCATTTTAGTGGTTTGGGCTGTGCGTTGATAGATTAGTCAGTCAGTCACCTTTTCCTTTTATATATTTAGATTTAGAAAATTCTACACGTAAAATGAAAAATATCGGTCAAGTGCAAGACGTTCTCGCACACGATGGGTCCCGTACCATCGTACAAGAAATAACATTTTAATTTTCATGGCGGCCATTTTGAAATTCTTATTATTTGTTGTTATAACGGCAATAGAAATATACTCTGTGATAATTTCAACTGAGTTAAACTCGAGCTTGGCCGGTTTTTTTATTACGTTTTTTTACGTCAACCGTATAAAAGACTGTGTACGCGTGGATTTAGGTATTTAAAAAATCCTGTGGGAACTCTTTAAAAAATCACGTCAATCCGTTGCACTGTTGCGACATGATTGAAGGACAAACCAACAAACAATCACACTTTCGCATTTATAATAAGGGATTATAAATGCGAATAAGGATTTACACAACAAAACTTCAGCAAGTATCTTCTTATTTCAATGTTCAAACCGTCTCCAGTTACTTAAGTCACGTTTGTCTACTTGAAAGCTTCCACTGAGAGCCCTTCGTGCCCACTCCACTCCCAGGCCTCAGCACGAGCTGAGACCCTCCCAGACCCTGACGCAGTGCTAAGCGCTGTGGTCTTGTTAGGGAGAGGTCGCGGCTTCGATTCCTGACAGGGGTTGGGAATTTTATAATTTCTAACTAGCTTCTGCCCGCGGCGTCGCCCGCGTGGCCTACAGGAAACAAATGGATTTTTTTTTTTCAGAAACAAACATTGTAACATCAGGATGCGCACTCTGCACCAGCACCGGATAACACATATAACCTTCCAACCCCCATTTCACCCCTTAAGGGGGGGATTTCAAGTTAATAATATCATAAATTAAAACTGTCCCATTCAAACATACAAGCTTTCATCCCCTATTTTACCACCCTTATGGGCAAATTTTCCAAAAATCCTGAAACACATATTTCTTCATTTGTGACCGAAAACCCAAATACCAACTTTCATGCAAATAACTTGTCAAATAAAATCCCCCATTTAAAATTTGTGGAATTTCGAAAAATCCTTTCTTAGTGGATACCTACTCTTTACAAAGAATAGACCCTCCAAATTTTATGTCTTTAGGACCAGCGGTTTAGGCTGTGTGTTGATATACCTATATGTCAGTCAGTCAGTCAGTCAGTCAGGACTTTGAATTTTATATAAGTATATAGATTTTCTGGTCAAGTTCCAGTGGTTCAAGATAAGGTGCAGACCGTAATCTGTATGAAATTGATTCCGATTTCCGAGCGCGGCAACACCACACGAGCAGATATTATAGACCAGTACCCGTAGTACAAGATTTTACGTCTCACCAAACCAAACCAAATTCGAGAGTCGAAATACTTCCGCGTTACAGTAAACTGGATCTTAAACGCCTTGTTTTAAAGCTCAAGTTTGTCTACACTTCTACAGCCAGCGCTCCAAGCGGAAACATTGCGAAATTAAAATCAGTGGCATTGAATATTTGACTTCAATTCAAGGCTCTTTAGGTCCATTTTACTTTGATGTTATTGTGTTTCGACTCTCGAATTCTAGCAACGTTTGGTGAGACGTAAAATCTTGTACTACGGGTACTGAGGGGAAGCTTCACACTAGCTCACGCACACCACGACGTGCCACGGCCGCTCCGTTTACGCCCAGTTCGATGGCAAACGGCGGCAAACGGAGCGTCCGTAACACGTCGTGGTGTGCGTGAGCTGCGCTATGAGTGAGTGAACCTACAGCCCGTCGCCGCTAGTATGAAGCTTCCCCTCTGGTCTATATATCTACTCGTGTGGGAACACTGCCTGTGCCTGCAGTCGCACTGTAAACCACTAACCAGTGATCCATAGATAATATACTAATCAGTGATCTCGCTAGCAGTTTGCAGTCTGCAGCCCATCTCCGACTTGTACCTTAACTTGTAACGGAGTAAAAAAAACAAAGGAACTGTTTCAACTACTGTTCAAAGGAGAGATGTCGATTAATTTTAAAATAGCACGCAAGTCCATACCATACCACACGAGTAGATATATAGACCAGAGGGGAAGCTTCATACTAGCGGCTGGCTGTAGGTTCACTCACTCTAGCGCAGCTCACGCACTCCACGACGTGTCACGGACGCTCCGTTTGCCGCCAAACTGGGCGCACGGAGCGTCCGTGGCACGTCGTGGTGTGCGTGAGCTATTGTAAAGCTTCCCCTCTGTACCCGTAGTACAAGATTTTACGTCTCACCAAACCAAACCAAATTCGAGAGTCGAAATACTTCCGCGTTACAGTAAACTGGATCTTATATGCCTTGTTTTAAAGCTCAAGTTTGTCTACACTTCTACAGCCAGCGCTCCAAGCGGAAACATTGCGAAATTAAAATCAGTGGCATTGAATATTTGACTTCAATTCAAGGCTGTTTAGGTCCATTTTACTGTAACGCGGAAGTATTTCGACTCTCGAATTTGGTTTGGTTTTGTGAGACGTAAAATCTTGTACTACGGGTACTGGTCTATAATATCTACTCGTGTGTCCATACTTCACGTTGGAGAGCACATACCTATACAGTATACTCGTAAACTCCGAGTTACTGCGCAGCACTGCATTCTTGGCAGAGAACTGCCGTAAAACAACTGGCATAGCACATTGAGAGAGTCGTAAAACTATAGTGACGGATCTATGAGCTGAAATAATTGATGGTGTTTCAATTTATTGTTATGGATATTATTATGTTTATTTTTATAGGTACTTACACCGATCTAGGTAACTACACTCTTTTCAAAATTCATGAATATCATAAATCGATAATATGTATCGAAGATTAACTTGATATAATAGAGACGATCAATGAACCATCGATAGATAGAATAATCTGTAGCTATCTATGGCATTGATCAACTTTGAACGTATTACCACTACTCACCCTTTAAAAATTGTGATAGTGTGATTTTAGAAAAAAACCGGACAAGTGCGAGTCAGGCTCACGCAACGAGGTTTCCGTATTATAGTCGTATTTGTTTTTGTCGATTATAGTCGACATTTTGCACGATAATTCAAAAACTATGATACATAAAAATAAATAAAAATCTGTTTTAGAATGCACAGATTAAGACCTTTTATATGATACCCCACTTGATATAGTTATCTTACTTAAAAAAATGAAAATACTAATTATTAGTTCATGCCCACAATTTAATTTTTTTTGTGTGATGTAACCACAAATTCAGTTTTCAGATTTTTCCCCTAATGTCAGCTATAAGATCTACCTTCCAAATTTCATGATTCTAGGTCAACGGGAAGTACCCTGTAGGTTTCTTGACAGACCGACAGACAGACAGATAGACAGACAACAAAGTGATCCTATAAGGATTCCGTTTTTCCTTTTGAGGTACGGAACCCTAAAAATTAAACACGATGATGCCCAGCCTCGTGGATATAGGGGTTTCAAAATCCTGTATATTTTTTTTATTTTCCGAGATAAAAAGTAATCTGTCAGTCTTCGGTATGCAAGCTATCTCTGTGCGTACCTTTCGTCAGGTAACATACAGATCAACGTAATTTCGCATATATACAACACTAGCCAACGACTTCGTCCGCGTGGATTTAGGTTTTTGAAAATCCCGTGGGATCTTTTTAATATTCCGGGATAAAAGCAGCCTATGTCACTCTTCTGGTCTTTAACTATGCAAAAAACCACGTCGATTCGTTGCTCCATCTCGTAGTTTGTACAGATTATGTAGGTACGTTTAACCTCCTAATGGGCTCATTGCCATGAGTCAGGATCTGTCTGGACGGAGGAGTGTTTCAAACAACAATAGTTTACGAGCAACGCCGGTAAACATCGCTTGTTTATGTTGGCATGTCACACTAGTTTAACGTTTACTATAGTGTGAAGCGCTGATATCTTAGTGGTGAAGACCGGCCTCTTTTCGGGAGGTCGGCGGCGGCGTTGCTTTCCGATTTGATTTGGTCCAGGAAAAGTAAGGAAATATGGCGAGTGAGTTCCCAAAATACAGGTACGCAGTATACGTATGCATATTGGATTTCTAAGGATCTTATTTCTCCCGTCACTGGCCTAGATTGCTCGTGTTGGTAGGTAAGTACTTATTCCGCAACATTGTGTCAACCGCATTGGATTGATCAAGTTGCATCAAGATCTAATGTTACTACTTAATACTTATCCTAAATGATTGCGGTTCACAGCATACTATACTTAATACCTCGAGCCTCAACAGCTCAACCGGTAAAGGAGTGGACTGAAAACCGAAAGGTCGACGGTTCCAACCCCGCCCGTTGCATCATTGTCGTACCTACTCCTAGCACAAGCCTGACGCTTAGTTGGAGAGGAAAGGGGAATATTAGTCATTTAACATGGCTAATATTCTTTTTAAAAAAACCGTATTTAAACTTAACATCTAGGTCAATGCAGCATCTAAGAGAATCTTCAAAAGAGAATCGTAGCCGAGTCATGCACACAAAAGGAAAAGACAGATCGCGCGTGAAACGTAAACAATGCTTCAAAATTAACCTTTTTTTGTTTTTTTTAAGAATATTAACCAAGTTATTTGCTGACTAATATTCCCCTTTCCCCTCCAATTAAGCGTAGAGCTTGTGCTAGGAGTAGGTACGACAATAGTGCAACGGGTGGGATTTGAACCGGCGACCTTTCGGTTTCAGTCCGCTCCTTTGACCATTGAGCTATCAAGGCTCTAAAGTACTTCTATCGAGGCTTTGAAGTATACCTATAGATAATATCTGTCCCGGCTATACTCACGTGTTTAGTCGACGTTAGCCCGACTAGTTTCGAACCCATCCGGGGTCCTTTTTCAAGGGAGTCAGTTCCACACGTAAACACGTGAGTACAGCCGAAACAGATATTATTTATAAAATAAAAAATAAAAAAAAAATAAAAAAAAATTATTCGAATAAACTTTTACAAGTACTTACTTACGAATAGTCGGATGCATCTACCACTGGTTCGGAATGCCTTTCCTACCGAGAAGAACCAGCAAGAAACTCGGCGGTTGCTCTTTTCAAACATTTGATATAGGTACACGATTATGCCATGTATAAAATAGTATTTGCAGTCTTGTGCGTTGCTGGAACGAGCTGCAGGTCAAATCCACGCTCTTTTATCATTTAGATAATCTTCAATTGTGTAATATGCTTTTTTCAGGAGCATATTTTTAATAGATTTTTAAACTCGTGCAAAGGTAAGTCCAAAATAGTTTGCGGGATTTTATTATAAAAGGTTATACCGTATAATGGAAACCACTCACGGTAGTTTAAACGCTAAAAGAACCTGTAGAGTTTGTTGAACTTTAGTACTTAGAGGTGAGTCTGTAGTTCGTGCTTGAGTAGCCATCGTAGGATTATAATTATTGATATCTAAGATACGGCTCGTTGGCTAAACGTGCGTTATGCTTTGATTGCTCTTTTTTTTTTAAAGAATATTAGCCAATAATGACTAATATTCCTCTTTCCCCTCCAACTAAGCGTTAAGCTTGTGCTAGGAGTTTGCAACGGGCGGGGTTTGAAGCGGTGGCCTTTCGGATTTCAGTCCGCTCCTCTTACCGTTGAGCTATGAGGCTATTTTAACTGAAATTCTTCGTGTTAGGTTTTCTAGACAAATTTTTTCAAAAAAATTACAGCCAAGTGTCTCTTGGAATGATGCAATGAATGACATCCAAATCTGTTCAAGCATTTAGAAGTTATGAAATTCACATACATACATAAATCCTGAAAACATACACTCTTTTTTTGGCACTGGTGAAAAAACAAACTGAACGTTGCATTCGTAACTAATTCGCAACTAAAGTAAGGTATAGTACGCGACCGGTCGAGATGGCAATCGGGATGGAGACGCCCCGCACATCCGCACAGGATATATATTTAAGTAGTTATTTACTAATAGCGCAGGTACAATACCTATAGTTTTGTTATGGTTTCGTAAGGAAGCCGTAAAATGAAGTAAATACCGGGGACCCTACTTTGAGATTAAGTTTCCAAACTCTTAAGCCCGCACTTCACTCGCGCCGCGCCGCGTGAGAACGCCGCGAAATATTACTGCACTGACTGTTACTATTGACCTGACAGTTGACATACTCGTGTTTAATCAAAGAAATCAAAATCGAATAATTTATTCAAAATAAGTAATAAGTAAATTACACTTTTTGATTTTCAGTTGTTGGATTTGTAAGATATAGTAGTGATAATTTTTACGCGAACTTAAAACTAAAGCTACGAGGGTTCCAAACGCGCCGGTCTTAGAAGAGAGCTAATATGGCAAGTCTTTTTTCAAATTTTACGCAATATACTTACTGTGAGATTGTGTAGAATGTAGATCAACAACAGTAACTTTTCGAAAATTCCCACATTTTTTGGCGATAACTCAAAAACTTTTTCGGTGAACGGCTAAGAATGGATGAAGAGACGGGCATAGCTAATGAGTTAATGACAGGCAGACAACTTGTAAGCCACTTGACTTCCCCTCGACCTTCGACTGAATCAGCTAATAAAGAAGAATGGGGCTACGGGCTATGCTACGGGCTCGATGAGATTAAATCAATAGTGCGGCCGGCAACTCTAATCCACCAATCCACAAATTGAAATGTAACACAGGGGACTATATTTTGAACTGCAAAGTTGAGGGACAGCGTTTATAAAATAAACCCGCTAAGTGCACCGAGGGTTCCGTACTCGGGTATTTTTTCGACATTTTGGACGAAAAATCAAAAACTATTATACATAAAAATAAATTAAAATCTGTTTTAGATCGTACAGAAACGTACGCTTTTTCATATGATACCCCACTTGGTATAGTTATCTTACTTTGAAAATTAAAAATACAAATTATGGTTCATAAACACATTTTTTTTTGTGATGTAACCACAAATTACGGGTTTCGAACTTATTCCTTTACTAACTGATGCCCGCGACTTCGTACGCGTGGATTAAGGTTTTTTTAATCCCGTGGGAACTCTTTGATTTTCCGAGATGAAAAATATATAATATATAGCCTATGTCACTCTCCAGGTCTTAAGCTATACCCATACAAAAAATCACGTGAATCTGTTGCACCGTTGCGACGTGATTGAAGGACAACGACAGGACGCTGTAGCGTCCAGTAGGGCCTACACAGCATAGTCAGACTTGGGTGCGTTTGGAACCCTCGTTGCTTTAGTTTTAAGAACGTATTAATTATCACCACTATATCATCTTAAAAATAAAAAAAAATTACAATCAGGAAGCGTAAAATTTTACCTATTCTGAATAAATAGTTTGGAGTTTGAGTAGTCAATCCGAAACGCAGATGACAAGATATTGGCAGCCGCAACAACCCTGCTTCAAACGCGCGTTTTTTTAAATATTGCTAAGAAGCGTTTCTGTTTATCCTCCCGTGTGTTTTCGCGAAGGCTGCGGTTATCAAGTGGGTCAATTTGTATCCCGTCCCGTGTCGGCCACGGGCCGCGGTGACGTCACTGCGGACAGGAATGCGCCCAAAAAACTAAGTAAATCTCGGTAGAAAACATAAAAAAGTTCGCTGAGTTATAACGTTTTACCTGTGCGTTTTACGATCGAATAGTTTATTTTAGACTCGTCTCTAGTCTCTGCCAATATGTAATTTTATTATCTACCTGCTACCTGAATTTACCAAAGTTTTACTTTTTAAATACAAAGTGTTTAAGTCTTTGAGGAATAAATGATATCATCATCATCATGATCGACCCATAGCCAGCTCACTACTGTGCTGCAGATGCTACAGGGCACGCGTCTCCTCTCAGAATGAGAAGGGGTTTGGCCATAGTCTACCACGCTAGCCAAGTGCGGATTGGCAGACTTCATAGTTCATACACCTTTGAGAACATTATGGAGGTATGCAGGTTTCCTCAAGATTTTTTGATGTTTAATTACCAAACGCTCCGAAAAGTTAAGAGGTGCGTGCCCGGGATCGAACCTCCGACTTCCGATTAGGAGGCGGACGTCTTAGCCACTAGGCTGTCACAGCAAATAATATTGTACTTACCTACATATTATTACTTATTTATATTTAGGTACCTACTTAAGTCATGGGTTTAATTTAAGTATGGTTTATGTCACAGACTACCAAGATGAAGAATTTTAAAAGATATTCCATTAAAGTAAGCTCCTACCTACCTACTTGAAATTTAATTGAGGGAGGTAGGTCTGTACCTAATAATTAAAGTAGCGCATTTTTGCAAAATTAAAAATAATTAGTAGGTAAGTGCATAGGTGCCTACCTAGATACAGGGTACATTTTTTAATTCAAAATAACTGAGTCGGTATTTAATGGATGGTTAAAGGTCAATAACCGGAAGAGGTAAGTAAGAAGAACTACTGTACTAAATTAGCTTAATTTGGAATAATTAACCAGTAAAAATAAAACATAAGTTTATGCATATTAGGTATTATAAAAACAGTGTGTAAGTACCTACCTACCTAACTTGGTAAGCTAACTATAAATTAAAAACAACAAAAGTTACGAAGTTATTGCAGAAAGAGTAAACAGAGATAAAACATTATTAACGAAACATCAAGCATGCGTTATGAAAGCGGGAAAAGGTTGACGACCTCTCCCTGTCACACAACTTTTTTAATTAATAGGTACCCAACATGGTACCTTACAACCAGCGATCCCGACACAAAAAATACCTCATAAAAAATAAATGCATTGATTTCTTTTTGAATATCGAAGTCGAACTCTTATATATACTTTATTCAACTATTTAAAAAACTTACCAACTTATTTATTTTTCAAGCGCACTGTTTTTTTAATGAGTCATTTTTCATGTCAACTACGAACTTTTAGATAACGTTTTTTTTTTTAATTTGAATTGAATAGTAAGCGCGCACACAACGTGTTTTGAATAAAGCCGGCGCCAAACTAAACTGGTTTTGGTTGGTTTCACCTTTGTGGTTCAGGGTTCTTTAGCTTGCTATAGAGACTTGAGTCAAGAGCTACTACGAAGCTTGCATTCATGAATTTCTTTGTGTGGATGAGTAAGAAATATGTCTGCCTCTCCTTTCCCTGCGTTCCAGGGAATTTGTCAACGGATACGAGTAGTCAGTACCTACTCAGTAGAATTAAGATGTCAAGATCCCAGTAGGTACCTAAGTACGTAACAGTTTGGAGATCTCAGATCAAATTTTTGCACTTTTGTAACAAATCAAAGATTATTGTAAGCGCCCGAATAAATAATTAGTTTTTGTCCGTCTCCGACCGTAGAACTCTGAACTCTAAGTCTAGCTAAGTCCTTGGATCGACACTCGCATTTTTTTAGGGTTCCGTACCTCGAAAGGAAAAAAGGAACCCTTATAGGATCACTTCGTTGTCTGTCTGTCTGACTGTGTGGTTGCATCATAAAAAAAACTCAAAGTAAGATAACTATATCAAGTGGGGTATCATATGAAAGGGCTTCATCTGTACATTCTAAAACAGATTTTTATTTATTTTTATGCATAATAGTTTTTGATTTATCATGCGAAATGTCGAAAAATAATTCCCTAAGTACGGAATTGTAGTGGAAATGGGAATATTAGTCAGAATGTTAATCTTGGCTAATATTCTTTAAAAAAGAAAAAAAAATTAAAAAAAATACATACACACAGGTCAAACACATAACCCTCCATTGGGCTTCGCCGCAGGGGCGTAAAAAGTAGGAGAGAACAGCATAGGAAGCTATGATTCATTGAGTGTTACATCTGCTTAGTATTCAGGAGGTGTTCCAACGCGAGACTGGACTGTACTTTACAAATTACAATCCATGTTTGTAATCAGTGCCGTGGACGACCTCTTGATTTTGCATATAGGTATACCTAGGCACCTACCTAGTCTTGTACGTGAAACTATTGTCTGCTAATCATACCCTATCCTAAGACCCAGCGCGTGCCAGACCTTCATTATCCTAATCCTAATATATAATTATCCTAATCCATTATCCAATCCTAATTAATATTATAAATGTGAAAGTGTGGATGTTTGTTACTCAATCACGCAAAATGCCTGAACGGATTTGGATGCAATTTGGAATGGAGATAGATTATACCCTGGATAACACAGGCTACATTTTATCCCGGAAAATCTGGTTTTTTTTATAGATATTGCTTTTGATTCTTCTACACTGAAGAATCAAATGACATGTGTTTAAAAAAGTAACTGTCATTTAATTAGTGATGTCATTGAAATAATAAATCGATTGAAATCGCAGCCGGTTTCTCAAAAAAAAAAAAACACCAAAATAATGACGATATCTAGAGATTTTTGTAAGTATTATATTTTGAAGGACAATAATATGATTAATATCTGCTGCTGTTAGTCAGTTTTACTTGACATAGTTAGTTAATTTGCAAAATAATAGCAAAATATATTTCAGTAAGTATCTAAATTTATTTATTTAACCTAAGCGATCAATAAATATAATTTAATATTTATAAACAGCACATTTTGAGTTGATTATTAATAATAATAATTATTATTAGGTATTCTTTTGCAGTTCAGGACTGATTTGATCAATTATTATTTAGCATCGATTTTTAATGAAATCCTCAGATGAAATCGAATCAAAATTATTATTGCAAACCTTATCCTTATAACTGTCAGCTGTCAGTACGACATATACATATTAATCTATGCAGTACGAGTACCTACATTGCAAGACAAAATAACCTCAAACTCAACTTGAATCACTTGTGTGTTGTGTTGTTTTTGTTAAAACTTTGTGATTTTTACAAAAATGGGCGAAGAATCTACTAATAACAATCCGCCACACAAAAAGCAAAAAAAGAAGCGTAAAAACTTTTTGAAAAATGCTAGGAAATATGCGAAAAAAGGTCAAATGGGACGCGGTACTCAAATACCACAGGATTTGTATGATTATTTTGTGCAAATTTTGGAATCTATCAAGCAAGGAGTCGAGGATTCAGATGAGCGACGTAATTATGACTATGCAATCTATACATTTTATCTCTAAAACTTAGTTCAATATAGGTTTCTTTTCATGTAAACAAATTTCTAACCTCTTTATTATTTATTTCTTGTTTTGGTTTAGCGAATTCCCGCTCTTTATCTAGGATACTTGTCATTCTAAAGTGATATAAAAACTGTCTTTGTATTCTTCGCCAGTTAAATACCAGTGTTTAATTGTAAGTTACTGTAAAAAGATTTTAAAATTGTCACCTACACTTTTCTACAAAACCCTACCAGTTACCTGCTACTTGCTTGCCCATTGTGTTATCTATAGAAAAATAACATATATTTGATAGGTTACAATCTTTTTAAGCAATTTGAATATATATTATATATCACTTGCTTTAATGGTGAAGGAAAACGTCGTGAGAAAACCTGCATGCCTGAGAGTTCTCCATAATGTTCTCAAAGATGTGTGTCTGTCTGTCAATCCTAACTTGATTATTTAGAGAACAGACATATACCGAGAAATTTAGAAATTATAAAATTCCAAACCCCTGCTGGAAATCGAACCCGGGACTTCCCACTAACAAGACCACAGCGCTTACCACTGCGCCAGGAAGGTTGTGTTTGTGTTTTATTGTCTGTGCTCTACTAACTATAACTATCTTTACAGAAGCCCTAGTCAACAATGTGTTGGAAAGAACAAAAGGTGAAGAGTTAAACATAATCGGCAACCAGTTAGGTTGCCGTCTCGTAGAGTTACTCCTCCCATACGCCACCCCAGAACACCTAGAACGCTACATAGAAGCCCTATCACCAGAACTACGTCGACTGTGCTCCGACAATTTCACAAGTCATATAATAGAGACTTTGTTACGAGTATCATGTGAGAGAGCTACCGAGTATTTACAAATCCTCGACCAATTAGATGATGAAGGGCCAAAGAAAAAGCGTAAAAAAACCAAATCAAAATACACAGATGAGCACATTACATCGTGTCATGAATTTACACTAAAGATATGCAAGTATGTGTTGAATAATCTGGAAGATTTTGTATGGGATCGATACGCAAATCATATCCTACGTAGTGCGTTGAAGTGTTTGAGTGGCATTGTGTTGCTGCCTGGGGAGAAGGCCAAGCCGAATATGTTTAAACAGACAAAAGAGGATAATCCCAGTATACCTCCGCATTCCACTGAGATGAAGTACAAAGTTGTGCCTGATGAGTATAAGGAAATTGTAAAGGAGTTTGCCAACAGGTAACTTTTCATTTCAATCAATCAGCCTGTTTGCGTCCACTGCTGGACATAGGCATTCCCAAGAGCGCGCCACCACACACGATTCTCTGTAAAAACTAGATAATCCATTTATGAGACACTGGGTTGGTTTGCACATGCACTCTCAGTGTCTCATGGGTGGTAGATTCCTAGATAAATAAAAGTACGCATGAAACAGCCTACTTACTAACATAGTCATTAGCAATTCATTTTATTACTAACAAAATGGATGTAATATCTGAAATAAAGATGATTATTATTACTATTATTATTAAAAATTCGTTAATTTGATATTTTTGTTGGGGGTTTATATTTTATTATTTTAGCAACTTTTACTTTAAAATTATCCAAATAAGGTAAGTTTTACAATGCGCTTACACACTTTACTTTTTTTTAATAAAATGTAAGGAATTATCTGTAAAAGTAAAATTTTGTCTCAGATTTTGTACGTTACTGTGTATCTTAGCACAAATGTGGCATATATACTTTATATAAGACTAGCAATCCACCCCACACAAACCACCTCTTTATAATATTAGTGCAGATGGAAACATTAATTAGAAATATTTTTTACATAATTATCACAAAAGTAAAAATGTAGATACATGTATCATCATCATGATCAACCCATCGCCGGCTCACTACAGAGCATGGGTCTTCTCTCAGAGTAAGAAGGGTTTTTGCCATAGTCTACCACGCTGGCCATGTGCAGATTGGTAGACTTCACACACCTTTGAGAACATTATGAAAAACTCTCAGGTATGCAGGTTTCCTCACGATGTTTTCCTTCACTACTACTTAAAAAGCACATAACTCCGAAAAGTTAGGAAGGTGTTTAATATAACATAAAGTTAATTTAATACACAACTTAGTACATAATCAACTTATTTTAGATTGGTAGCATGGCCCCAGTTCAAAGACTTGCCATACAAGAACATAACCTCTGCCCTACTCCAAGTATTATTATACGCAGTTAAAAACGCAGATAAGAACTTAACTAAAACTTTAATAAAAAAGTTATTAAATGAAAGCTTCGCGCCCGAAGATTGGGTCCCCGCCGGTGATGAGAAGGATAAAATTGATATTGACTTCGAGGAATTGAAGGAAGAGAAAAAAGTTAAAACTGCTCCTGAAGATTGGGTCTCGGAAGGGAATGATGAGAAGAAGATTAAAAGTCATATTAAGGAATTGAAAGAAGAGGAGAAAGTTGAAACTTCTGGGAGCTTGCCTCCTGTTTTTGAGAACGAATCTGCTGTTAGGTTAGTACCGTTATGTGTTATTTGTCTGTTGTATGTGTCAAGAAACCTACAGGTACATCCCGTTGACCTACAATCATGAAATTTGGCAAGTAGGTAGGTCTTATAGCACACTCAAGGGGAAAAATCCGAAATCGTGAATTTGTGGTTACATCACAAAAAAAAATTTAAATGTTCATAAACCAATAATTAGTATTTTCAACTTTCAAAGTTAATATAACCAAGTGGGGTAACATATAAAAGGGCTTTACACAGGTAATTCTAAAACAATTTTTTTTTGCATAATAGTTTTTGATGTATCGTGCAATATAAATAGAAAAATTAAGAGCCTCAATAGCTCAATGGGTAAAGGAGTGGATGGAAAACCACGACGGTTCAAACCCCGCCCGTTGCACTATTGTCGTACCAACTCCTAGCACAAGCTTGACGCTTAGTTGTGTAGAGGTCATTTAACATGGCTAATATAATTATTTGCACATTGCACCTTGAATAATTTTTTTTTTGTGTTTCCACTATTTCGGAAAGTTTTAGCTACTTTTTGTATTATTTTACTTATATGATTAATAATTGTTCCATGTAAATTGTGTGAATGTGCATGTAGTGTTTGCTTTCAAATGATTTTACATACAACGTCTTGTAATTTAACTTTATGTAATTTAAGATCATTTTTGTAAAAAATAAAAATCGCTAGCGAACCTTTTCAATAAAAATAAAAAATAAAAAAATATTTAAAAAAAACTGAGTACGGAACACTCGGACCGGTATTTTCTCCAACTATTCAGGTTACTAGAAGCAGCTCTGTTCGTGTCAAAGAAGAAGACGTATACTCAGATATACGCGCGCTGTTTCATCCACCGCCTGGGACGGCTGTCCTGCATGCAGATGCTCAACTTCACAGTGCAGCGACTCCTGGACAACTGCCGTATTAAGGAAGAGGTCTGTGTTGTTTCTATTTATTTATATACTAGCGCTTGGCTGCAATCAGACCTGCCCCCCAATTGTGTAAGAATAACCATTTGATGGCTATCGCAATCGTCAAGAAATTCTGCCCTTTGATTGGTTGATTCGCTGTTTACATTTTTTCACAGCCAATCAAAGGGCAGAATTCTTGACGATTGCGATAGCCATGAAATGGTTATTCTTACACAATTGGGGGGCTGGTGGCAAGTGATTTTTTTATTTTTTTTATTTTATTTATTTTATATCTAATTAAAACGCCAGTGCCACTTTTTTTTTTTTTTTTTTTTAATTACCAACATAGAGAATGTTTATCAAATCCAATTTAGACACAGCAAAAAACCACGAAGGTTTAAAAAGTGTGTCATTCCGTCTACTTCTTAATACATAATAATAATAATAGTGTTTCTATAAACAATATAACACTAACTACAGTAACTAGTAGATGACTACTTACACTAACTAGATGATTAAATTTAAATACAAATAAAGGTACAAGAAAAAAGACATAAAATACAAAACGATAAAAGATCAAAGAATTTTGAATATGTACGCTGAGAACATTGAATGACATATTCATGCAATGCTCTCAGCGTACTTCAGTAACTCCCGAACCAGTATTATAGACCCATCATTAAATGGGTCCCATTGAGCATTATTGTTCAAAAGCGCGTTGAATGATGCTGTGATGATGTGATGATGCAGCCTAAGATGGAGCGCGATTGCTTATTTACTTTTAAGGGTTCCAGACCTCAAAAGGAAAAACTTATAAGATCACTTTGTTGTCTGCCTGTCTATCTGTCTGTCTGTGTGTCAAGAAACCTACAGGGTACTTCCCGTTGACCTAGAATCATGAAATTTGGCAGGTAGGTAGAACTTATAGCTGACATTTGGGGAAAAATCTGAAAACCGTGAATTTGTGGTTACATCACACAAAAAAATTAAATTGTGGTCATGAACTAATAATTAGTATTTAATATTTTTAATTTTCTAAGTAAGATAACTATATCAAGTGGGGTATCATATGAAAGGTCTTCACCTGTGCATTCTAAAGCAGATTTTTATTCATTTTTATGCATCATAGTTTTTGAATTGTCGTGCAAAATGTCGCAAAAGTACGACTGTAGTACGGAACCCTCGTTGAGCCTGACTCGCACTTGGCCGATTTTTTTCTCTTTCTATCTAGTTTCTCATCGCAAGCTGAGACAATCACTAAGTGGGTCTACAAAATAGCATTTATATGTATTTCTTTCTTTTTGTGTAATTTTAAGTTTATTATTTGTGACCTTTTAAATTAAAAATGAAAAAACATGTTTTTGGATTTCAGTTTGAGCCAATGTTTGATGAGTTGGCCACAAAGTATGATGCAATACTGGCGTGCGGCAACACTGGCGTATTGGTGGCCATTGCCAAGGCGTGTTTGCGCATCAAAACCAAGCAGATGCAGTTCCTACAGGTAAGTTTGAGCCAATGGTACTGATTCTGAGGACATCTAAATTTTAGAGTATTCACATCCTCTTCTTACTAATGTAATATGAAAAGGACAGACACAGTTTGACAGTTTTAAATTTAATTCTTAGAGGTTAAAACCCGTGATTTTAGCGCACAGTCGCGAGCCTACTGTTTAAATTTGTAGCGTGCACTAAAATTAAGAGTCTTTAAATGTAAAATTCATGTTCCGTCCTTTTTTAGCAATATTAAAAAGAAAAAGATGCAGATATTTTAAATTTAGTTTGTGACTGACTGATCTATCAACGCACAGCTCAAACTACTGGACGGATCGGGCTTAAATTTGGCATGCAGGTAGATATTATGACGTAGGCATCTGCTAAGAAAGGAATTTTGAAAATTCAACCCCTAAGGGATGAAACTTGGGTTCGAAATTTTTGTAATCCACGCGGACGAAGTCGCGAGCATAAGCTAGTGAAAAATAAAAGAGAGACCACTTACTACCCGGGCAAGCTAAGTTTGCACCTCGCGTCGCGTCGATTAAAAATTAAAAAAAAAAAAAAAAAACTCAACAAGTGGCAGACAAAAATTCGTAGAACGTGTATCAGTGACAAAGATGCAAACATACACGTACTACGAATTTTGGTCTGCCACTTGTTGAGTTTTTTTTAAGGTTCCGTACCTCAAAAGGAAAAACGGAACCCTTATTGGATCACTTTGTTGTCTGTCTGTCTGTCTGTCTGTCAAGAAACCTACAGGGTACTTCCCGTTGACCTAGAATCATGAAATTTGGCAGGTAGGTGGGTCTTATAGCTGGCTTTAGGGGGAAAATCTGAAAATCGTGAATTTAGGGTAAAATCACACAAAAAAAATTAAATTGTGGTCATGAACTAATAATTAGTATTTTCAATATTCGAAGTAAAATAACTATATCAAGTGGGATATCATATGAAAGGGCTTTTTACCTGTGCATTCTAAAACAGATTTTTATTTATTTTTATCCATCATAGTTTTTGAATTATCGTCAAAAATGTCGAAAAAATACGACTGTAGTACGGAACCCTCAGTGTGCGAGCCTGACTCGCACTTGGCCGGTTTTTTTTATTTAATTTTTATTCGACGCGAGGTGCAAACTTAGTTCGACCGGGTTATACAAGGAATTGTTTATTTTTCCCAGAATTTGGAAAAAGCGCTCAACTGTTCAGAACCAGACTACCAGAAACATTTAGCAGTGCAGTGTCTAAAGATGGCGCCTCTACGTACCAACGATACTAACAAGGAGTACTTTATACACGTACACGGCTCCGTCGTACTACAGACTATGCTGGACTTCCAGGTAATTGCTGTAAAGAGCCTAAAATAAATATATATAGGTACAAGACGTCTCTAACTTCAAAAACATAGAACTTTCATAAAACCTTCAACCCTCCCTTTCAGGGGAGGAATTCTTCAAAACCGTTTCTTAGCTGACACTTACGTCCTAGAAAGAACCTACCTTCCAAAGTTCAGGTTTGTAGGCTTTATAGTTCCTGAGATTTTGTGATTAGTCAAGTGAGTTTATATATATAGATTACTTTTTAATTGTTCTAATTTACATGGCGGCCATTTTGAAATTTTCGGTATTTGTTGTTGTAGCGGCAATATACACACTATGTGAAAATTTCAATGAGGTTACAAAGCAGTAAATTTGAATGCGCCCGTAATGTTACATGTTGATGGAAATTCTATACGTTTGTATAATAAGCTTCCAGAAGACATATTGAAGATGTCTCTCAACAAGTTCAAAGTTTTCATAAAACGCAAACTCATTGAAAAATCCTATTACAATGATTATTTGAATGAAAAGAAAGCTTGGGAATGAATTGCCAAACAGCTTTGTGTTAGTTCTAAGCGATTTTGTAAAGTGGTGATAATAAAAAAAATACCAGACTGAGTTTGTTGTGGGCTCATCTAAGACCTGGGCGCGTTTGGAACCCTCGTAGCTTTAGTTTTAAGTACGTATTAATTATCACCACTATATCATATCATCTTACAAATAATAAATTTATGACAATCAGGAAGCGTAATATTTTACCAATCTAAATATATAAAAGGAAAAAGTGACTGACTGATCTATCAACGCACAGGTCAAACTACTGGACGGATCGGGCTGAAATTTCGCATGCAGATAGCTATTATGACGCAGGGATCCGCTTAGAAAGAATTTTTGAAAATTCAACCCCTAAGGGGGTGAAATAGGGGTTTGAGATTTTGTGTAGTCCACGCGGACGAAGTCGCGGAAATAAGCTAGTTCTGAATAAATAATTTGAGTTTGAGTTTGATATTGCAGCGTCCAGCGAAGGTAGTGTCCTGTCTTCTGGAGCTTGCTCCCGAAGAGTTGGTGTATATTATGTGTGACTCGAAGGGGAGCCACGTCGCGGACGCCTTTTGTAAGGGACAGTTCGTCGGCGCCAAGGCCAGGGACAAACTTATATGGAGACTGAAGGTATTTACAGCGTTATCGACACTGAAGGTATTTTCAGCGTTATAGACACTGGTGGTATTTACAGTGTTATAGACACTGAAGGTATTTATAGAGTTATAGACACTGAAGGTATTTACTGCGTTATAGACACTGGTGGTATTTACAGCGTTATAGACACTGGTGGTATTTACAGCGTTATAGACACTGAAGGTATTTACAGCGTTATAGACACTGGTGGTATTACAGCGTTATAGACACTGGTGGTATTTACAGCGTTATAGACACTGGTGGTATTTACAGCGTTATAGACACTGGTGGTATTACAGCGTTATAGACACTGGTGGTATTTACAGCGTTATAGACACTGAAGGTATTTATAGCGTTATAGACACTGAAGGTATTTATAGCGTTATAGACACTGAAGGTATTTAGTGCGTTATAGACACTAGTGGTATTTACAGCGTTATAGACACTGAAGGTATTTATAGCGTTATAGACACTGAAGGTATTTACAGCGTTATAGACACTAAACATCGTAAATCGTTATAAATAAAACTAAGCGTGGTGAATTTAACTACATAGTTAAAAAGCAACGATTTAAAAGCACTTGTAAAAGTTTATTTGAATAAAAATATATTCTATTCTATTCTATAGA
>NC_048542.1:480532-673344 GCF_902806685.2 Maniola hyperantus | reverse complement strand
CGTCTGCGTAGACAACAATTGGGTTATTGCTACACCTGCATCCTCCTGTAAGTATTTTCTTCCCCTCTGCATTGTAATCCTTATATTTCAATAGCTGAGGGTAGAGATCTCTTTCATTATCCACAGTAATTAGTGGATTGGGGTTGTACATACTGGTACGTCCAACAGTGGATGTCCACAGGCTGATGATGATGAAATAAATAATTAGTTGGTGTTCTATGTTTAGTGGCAACTGAAACGGACGGGTCCGACCTCCAACAACCGGTCGAAGACGGCGATTACAAGGAGAGGTTTTCGCAATGTAAGTAAACTTACAGATTTAGTACATTATACATAACCTAGTGGTTAACACGTCAGTCTTCTATTCGGTAGGGCGGGGGTTCGATGTGAAGTCTGCTAATCTACACTGAGCCAGCTTAAAATTCATTCTGAATTTCTGACAGGAGAGCTGTGTTAATTTTGGTCCTGCGATGGGTTGATCATGATGATAATAAAATTGTTATCCATATATCCATATCTCTTGATAATGATCCATACTTCCATACTAATCCATACTAATATTATAAATGCGAAAGTGTATCTGTCTATCTGTCTGTCTGTCTGTCTGCTAGCTTAACAGATTGTAATGAAATTTAGTGTAAAATTAGCTTACACCCCGGGGAACGACATAGGCTACTTTTTATCCCGGAAAATTAAAGAGTTCCCGCGGGATTTTTAAAAACCTAAAATCTAATATAGAAAGTCATCTCTAAACAAACATCCAAATCTGTTGTTGGCAGACAGATACCTACTTATCCTTTACATCCCGAGTAATTAAAAAAAAATTAAATATGGTGGCTGTATGGTGCCAATGTGAATTTTTGACTTTTCAGTTTATTTTTTGACAGGGTAAGTAGTTTTTTTTTAATTAATTATTTTTGAAGCCGCTTGAAATGATTATAATTTGTAAACCATTCCTTGCAACTGTCCAGGTGAATTCATGAAGGGATTGTTCGGAGTGACGTACGATCAGATGCTGGGGGACAAGGCGCCCAACCTGGACAACCTCTCCCTGGTGTACAGGACCAAGTAAGGTTCTACTATCCATAAGAAGGAAAAAATTATTTTTATGGTTCCGTAACTCAAAAGGAAAAAGGAACCCTAAAAGGAACCCTTATAGGATCACTTCGTTGTCTGTCTGTCGGTCAAGAAAAGATAATGAAAACCTGTAGAGTCCCGTTGACCTAGAATCATGAAATTTGGCAGGTAGGTACACTACGTACATAGATCTGTCGTAGTAAAGAAAAAATCCTAAAACCGTGAATTTGTGCTTACATCACAAAAAAAAATTAGAATATGTTCATCAGTAGGTATAAATGTGAAAGTGCGTTTGTTTGTCCTTCAATCACGTCGCAACAGTGCAACGAATTGACGTGTTTTTTGCATGGGTATAGATAAAGACCTGGAAAGTGACATAGGCTCATAATTTAGCTGCAAATAGCCTCTTGGTCCCGTACCTACACCAATGGTAGGTACGGGACCAAAAGTAAGTACCTACCTACCTACCTAAAGTCAAATGATTTATTCAAAATAGGTAATTAATAACTCTTTTTGATGGTCAGATGTTGGATTTCTAAGATATAGTGGTGATAATTATTACGCAAACTTAAAACTAAAGCTACGAGGGTTCCAAACGCGCCCAGGTCTGAGAAGAGCCCACAACAGACTCAGCCGGGTATTCTTTTTATTATCACCACTTTACAAAATTATTGAAACTTATTAGAACTATCACAATCCGTTAAGCAACTCATTCCCAAGCTTGCTTATCATTTAAATAATCCTTTACATTGTAATAGGATTTTTCAATTAGTTTACGTTTTATGAAAACTTTGAACTTGTTGAGAGACATCTCCAATATGTCTTCAGGATTCTGGAAGCTTATTATAAAATCTTATAGATTTTCCAATAAATGAATTGCTAACTTTACTTAGCCTGGAGGTGGGCATTACAAGCTTATTTTTATTTCTAGTATTTACATTATGACAGTCACTTTTCCGACCCGATCTCTATTCCGCGCAGCAGACTATGTAGGGGGGTAGACCTTTGTGATGCCTCACCGTTATATAAGTAGGGGTATAAACCATGTGTCTATAGTAATGTTTTAAGAGGTAGTCAGGTTTGAGTTTTAAACTTTCTTCTATATCTATATATATATAAAAGGAAAAGGTGACTGACTGACTGACTGAATGAATGACTGACTGACTGATCTATCAACGCACAGCTCAAACTACTGGACGGATCGGGCTGAAATTTTGCATGCAGATAGCTATTATGACGTAGGCATCCGCTAAGAAAGGAATTTTGAAAATTCAACTCCTAAGGGGGTGAAATAGGGTTTTGAAATTTTGTAGTCCACGCGGACGAAGTCGCGAGCATAAGCTAGTCTAAATATATAAAAGGAAAAGGTGACTGACTGACTGACTGACTGAATGACTGACTGATCTATCAACGCACAGCTTAAACTACTGGACGGATCGGGCTGAAATTTGGCATGCAGATAGCTATTATGACGTGGGCATCCGCTAAGAAAGGAATTGAAATTTGTGTAGTCCACGCGGACGAAGTCGCGAGCATAAGCTAGTTTTTTATAAAATACAGGACCAGCACGAAAATATTCAAGCTGGACGCAGCAGCGCAGTGGCTACGCCAGGAACGGGAGCTAACCAACGGCAAGCATCTCATCATCTTCGTGCACGGCTACAGAGACAACCCCACCAAGACGTCCTTCACTAACATGACACAGGCGTTCCTTGCTAGTGGTCAGTCCATCTTCCTCTCACTCACATGCTCCAGCGTCATTAGAACAGCTTAGCCATCCAGCTTCTTTCTGTCTTAAGAGGACAGGATTGACCAATATCCTCTATACTTAATATTATGAAATGCGAATTTGCGTCTGCTTTTCACGGCCCATTCGTTAAATTGATTTCGACAAAAGTTAGTACAGAGTTAGCTTACATCCCGGGTAAAGACATGGGCTACTTATTGTCCCAAAAAATCAAAAAGTTCCCACATGATTTTCAAATAAACCTAAATCTCTATAAACCTAAGTCTCGTATTTTTTTTAAACTTATTTTTATCAGGTACAGCTAGTTGTATTTTGTAAACAGGACACATCAACCTGATCGCTCTGGATGCCAGCTCTGTGTTGAACTGGATCTATCCCAGCTCGACGTCGTTCGTGCGCTTCATTGGAGAAAAGCTTGGACAGGTCCTAGCTGCTATTGTGCAACGTAAGTTTTTTGTGTACAACAAATTAACATACAGCTCTCTCTACCTAATACCATACAAAAACAGAGAAAGCATTATACTAACTTTATTCCACGGAGAAGTTAGTATAGCACTCTCTGTTACGTACCCATACAAATCATAGAGCCAAACCATAGAGGCAAAGGCAACTAAGATGTTCAGTTCCCCGACGAACGTCTGGATTCTCGAGTAGACATTTTACAGCTGCGGCACCAAAACTATTCAATAACCTTCCGCTGGAGGTATCTAATCTGATTTTATGTGCCCAGCGCCCATCCTTAAAGAAAAAACTTAAATTCTATATAAAGAAATTTCTCCTAGAAACCTCTTTTGAAAATTTTAAACGTCTTTATGACAAGATCCGTTGAAACGAATGCTTTAACTTATTACAACTTATCCTATCTATTTAAATTATATATCTAAACTCCGTATGCATTAACAGTGGGGCCGATTCTCTAGTACACAATCTCTAAACAAACTAAATTAACAGGTCTAAATCTAGTGCTTTCCTTTTCCGCAAGCAACATTATGAAAGGGATAGCAATAGATTTAGACGTGATATTTTAGTTTAGTTTAGAGATTGTGTACAAAGGAATTAGCCACAGTGTTGCACCAAATAAAGTATAGTTTTAGTAATGTATGAATAATATATAGTATATAATATAGTATAGTATATAATATAATATATAATATAGTATGAATGAGGTCGATGAACTTTGTCAGCCCTAGCACAGACTACGGTCTATTTGGGCTGCAAACTGCCAACACCAGTCGCGGCTTTTTGTCTAGTGCTTTGGTCTGGAAGTGTGGTGTGAATTATTCGCTTTTTTTTTGTCTAAATAAAAAAATAAATAAAAAAATAAAAAATAAAAAATAAACGAGAGAGAGAGCGCTACTTAATTCCGCTGATAGCGTACGTATAGTAAAGAATTAACAACTCAACTAATTTACAGAGGGTCAAAATCCATCCGACATCCACATAATCGGGCACAGTCTCGGCGCACACATCGCCGGGTTCGCCGGGAAGACCTTCCGGAAGCAGACCGGGAAGAACCTCGGCCGGATATCCGGCTTGGACCCGGCCGGGCCCTGCTTCAACGCTGTCAACCCGGACGCCAGGCTGAAGCCTACGGACGCGGAGTTCGTGGACATCATGCATACTGATGCTACCATGTACGGGATTAACGAGCCTGTTGGTCAGTCTGGTATACCTACTTATATTCTATGACCTTTTCCCACTAGAAGAACTCGGCATCAAGCCGCATCTATCGTCTACTGCCGCCAAGCGATTTAGCGTTCTGGTACGAGGCCGTGTAGAAACCAAAGGGGGATGGGTTTAATAAAAACTGCCATACCCCTTCCAGGTTAGCCCGCACCAGCCCCCCTAGCATGGGCAGGAGACAAAATTTTTATCCCCCAATTATATCCACTGACGAGGGATAAAATTTACTTATCCACCTCTCAAAGCACGGCAACAGGGGAGAGGAGAAGTTATCCCTAATTCGGGGACTATTTTATCCTCGACATTAGACGTGGGTTTAAGTTTATTCTCATAGAACTTAAAAAATCAAAACATGTCTCGCGGTACCTGTTGGGTTTAGGTTATGTTTGGGTTGTGTTTGGGTTATGTTTGGGTTGTGTTTGTGTTATGTTTGGGTTGTGTTTGGGTTATGTTTGGAATATGGTTGGGAACCCCAACATAGGTCCCTAATACCAATTACCATTAACCCAATAAAGGTAAAGGAAAAGATCCAAAAACCGAAAAGTCCACCGTTTTATTCACTGTGGATAATTATATCCACCCGTGAGCCCATGCTCGGAGAGTGGATAAAGCTGTCGGAGGGGATAAAGATTTTATCCTTTCCCCGGGGAGAAAATTATATCCCCGCCCATGCTAACCCTGCAGGTGAGATTGCAGTCAAGAGCTATCTTGTATCTGAATTAAAAAAAAAAACTGTACAGGCTTTCATACTCACTTTCTTTGGTCACATAATCTAGACTATTAACCATGCAGTGGTTCAATAAAAGCACCTGCCAATTGTTTAGTGTTACAGTACCATTTTTTTATTTTTTTTTGTTCGGGGAGGAGGAAAATCCTCATGCATGCCCCCGGCATGCCCGACTCCACAATGGCTTACGGACTAAAAACCTCCTCCCCACCTCCGCTCTATCTTTCAGGTAAGACCTTTGCATTGCATCTGAAAGACGGCTCTCTTTAGAGTTTAGGCGCTATCTTTTTTCTGCCTATCCCATTCATCCTTGATTCTTCTTTTAATAATAGCACGCAACATTTCAGTGCATGCGTCCCACTGCGATTCGCTTGAGAGCATACGAGGGACAAGATTCGTAGGCGTTATTGATTCGCCTTCTCCCTGGGCTTCTTTTCTTTTGTGCTCGAACTCCACACACTGAAATATTGCGTGCTCTGTACCATAAGTCTGCCATGAAATGATCGCCAACCTTTGTTAGAAGAGGCACCAAAACAAGAAGATGACATAAAACCTTTCAGCCTCTCAACATAACCTGTTCCAGGCCACGTGGACTACTACCCCAACGGCGGCTCGTCGCAGCCCGGCTGCCTCCTGCTGGGCTGCTCGCACAACCGTTCCTGGATGCTGTACGTGGAGTCCGTGCTCAACCCGCTGGCCTTCCCGGCCAGGAAGTGCAAGGACTGGGACGCCTTCAAGAAAGGACAGTGTGAATCGGAAATCAGGTAGGTCCAGCTGATGGGTTAGGGACAACCCTCCACCTCCCTTCTTCTTCTTCTTCTTGACCTTTACTATCCCACACTATGACTATTATGGGGTCGGCACAACATGTCTTTTTCCAAACATGTTCTAGGCATCGATATAAAGGACGAGATATGGTCAAGCGAAGAAATCCAGACGTCACTGAGGTTGCATTGGTGCATAAGCACCAATGAGTCGGTGCAATTTTGTTTGATCAATAACCCTGTCCATACGAAGTAATATATAAGTCAATGGTTGTAGGTGATCTGTTACAGCCGAACACCTGCCTGACGTCAACCAAGTCTGCCAAATTTCATGATTCTAGGTCAACGGGAAGTACCTACCCTATCGGTTTTGTTGAACGACATGGCAGACGGACAGACGGACAGAATACAAAGTGTTCCTTTTGAGGTACGGAACCCTAAAAAGGTTTATTTTGTAAGTTGTGCCAGACATCAATGGCTCGATTGCGGTAGAATGACAGCTATAGTCACGATCGCAATCACCTCTGATTGGTTGACGCTCGCTCACTATTGTCACTGCATTATTGCAACAAGAATTATTATCGAATTTCGTTAATGAATTTAAATTACTTAAATCTATTTCATAATAATAATTGCATCCTTGTTTTTTTTGTGTCTACAGTTACATGGGCCACCCGTCCGGTCCCGCCACCAGCAATGGCCACTACTGGCTGCAGACCGCCGACAAGTTTCCCTACGGGCTCGGCCTCAATGGAACCAATTACAAGAAAACGTCATTTTTTTACTTTTAATATAAACTGACAGCACTTTAGTTGGAATACGAATTGATGTATTATTTCGCAGAAATACCTCATTTATAAATACAATAAACTATAAGTCCAGAAATTGCTAATGCGCGTGGCCGCCATTTTAGTGACGTCAGCACTAAGACTGACGTTTCGAGCAAGTATATTTTTACGTTATGTGCGTTTTTAATAATCATATATTTCAAACGTCAAATGACGTTATTTCGATGTTAATGAGACATGGTTCCAGCGTAATAGCAATTTGCGGGACTTATAACGTTTTTATTCCGGTAATCTGTGACAATATCCACAACTAAATGCTGTATAGAAGCATGCGTTACTTTTTGGAAATCCATGGTATAACAAGGGACCATAAGCTAAATCATAAATGGGTACCTATTTAAAAGGAAAAGGTGACTTACTGACTGAATGACTGATCTATCAACGCACAGCTCAAACTACTGGACGGATCGGGCTGAAATTTGGCATGCAGATAACTATTATGACGTAGGGATCCGCTAAGAAAGGATTTTTGAAAATTCAACCCCTAAATGTTGATGTGTTGTCCACGCGGACGAAGTCGCGATCATAAACTAGTTTGCGCTCTCTGATGTTGCAACATGCAGCATGCGGCATGCACCGCCCCCCCACTGCTAAACATACAGGAAAGCCATCAAGCAACACGTACCTACCACTAACACGCATTCGACGCACGTTGCGCTCCACAGCGGGAGCATCCTCAGGAGATGTATACCTCAGGTACCTACATATGTATTTAGGAAGTATAATTCTTTGACCCTACTATGCAACATATATAACATGCAGTAGTGTGAGTGAGCGTCTTACGCTCGAGCACGATAACCCAACCCTAACTAGGTACTCTGCTTTGCGGTAACGAACTTTTTACTTACCTACCTACATTCATTTATAATTTTAAGAATTGCGTTTTTACCTACTAAATATAAGTTTTAAAATATCGTACATTTGGTTCAATGTTGTTAGTTTATAATTATTGTTATTTAGCTTTTAATAAGATATGTGTGACGTGTAGATACCTAATGTTAACGGCTTCGGTATACGGAAAAACTCAAGCTTCGAGTTTATGATTATACCTGAATTTGTGTAACCTGTAAATATTTTTTCTTAAATAAATATTTTTTATTATTATTATTATTATTATATAGAACGTGACATAGTACGCGACAGGCCGAGATAGCAATCGGGGTATGGGGTGGGGGGAGGCATCCCACACCGGGTTAGCGAGAGGGCTGTGCGGGTGTGCGGGGCGTTTCCAATCCGATTACCATCGCGGCCTGTAGCGTACGACCTCCCTGGCGCAGTGGTGAGCGCTGTGGTCTTAATAGTGGGAGGTCCCGGGTTCGATTCCTGGCAGGGGGTTTGGAATTTTATAATTTCTATATTTCTGGTCTGGTCTGGTGGGAGGCTTCGGCCCGGATGCTAGTACCACCTACCGGTAAAAGCCGTGCCGCCAAGCGATTTTAGCGTTCCGGTACGATGCCGTGTGGGAAACCAAAGGGTAGGGTTTCACTAAAAACTGCCATACCCCTTCCAGGTTAGCCCGCTATCATCTTAGACTGCATCATCACTTACCACCAGGTGAGATTGCAGTCAAGGGCTAACTTGTATCTAAATTAAAATTAAAAAAAATTAAAAGTACTATAGATAGGTGGGTTGTTTCTCTGACATCTTTTAAGACATGAGGTTCTCAATTGGGTATTTGGCTACTTTTGAATTTGATAAATATTATTACTTTATTATAAACTAGGATAAAAATAATGAGTTACGCTGAAAAAAATATTAAAATCCAACAAAGATTTACAAAGTTACAGGCATTTTTAATTTTTGGAGTCTCAGGGTCTTCTATCCCTTTCTCGGACGAAAATTTGTATGAAACCGCACGAAGCTACTATGACATTAGTAAGGTGTGACGTCAAAATGCTATATCGCTATGTCTGTCTAATCAGAAATATTTAAATGCTTATAACTTTTCTGTTATTTGATCGATTTAATTAGTTTTTCAGTTTACGTCATTATTTTTATCCTAGTTTATAATAAAGTAATAAAAAAATTGGAGTCAAATACCTAATTATTGGTTTCGCTACGCTAAGACGTGAGGCTCTCAATTAAATTCGTAAATATAAGTAATTTTTTGTCTTTAATTTCATCCAAAGTAGTTCCCGATACTCTGTACAATGCCATCAGTGTTTTTGTATTTGGTCCCTCCAAGCCCCAGCCCGTAGGGGTACTTTCCCCCAGTCTGCAGGAAGTACAAACCGTTGCTACCAGCTGGCTCAGCTCGAGACTGGAAGCCCATGTAACTGAAAAAAAGTCTCTGTTAAATTATATAGGTACCTACTAAGCTGATGCCTGCGACTCTGTCCGCGTGGAATTAGGTTTTTTAAAAATCCCGTGGGAACTCTTTGATTTTTCGGGACAAAAAGTAGCCTATGTCACTCCCCAGGTCTTTATCTATACCCATGCAAAAAATCACGTCAATCCGTTGCACCGTTGCGACGTGATTGAAGGACAAACCAACAAACAAACAAACACACTTTCGCATTTATAATAAGGGTACTGATAACAAGGGTGGGTAACAGACTTAATGAAAATAGAACATTTTATCCCACCTTTAGAACCAAAGCACTAGATTAAAAACTGAGACTGGTTGACAGAGACAGTACATAATTTCTGGATCACAGTCCTTCTTTCTTGAAAGCATCCAGGTCCCTTGCACCTCTTGCTGGGAAAGCGAACGGGTTGACCACGGACTCCGCTATACAGCAGCCAGGGCGAGCGTGGGAGCACGATGTACGCAGGCAGTTGGGCTGCATGGACCCACTGTTGGGATAGTAGTCCTTGTGACCTGAAAAAGGAAAACGTAGGTATCTCTCTCTCTACGCGTATGCGACCTTGGGAAGCTGGCAGCTTGCTGTAGTACAAACTGCTATACCTCATAACGCCATACCTCATAGCGCCATACCTCATAGCGCTATACCTCATAGCGCCATACCTCTTAGCGTTATACCTCATAGCGCCATACTTTATAGCGAGGTATGAGACGGAGCGCAATTTTATCTGAAACGAGCTCAATAATTGGGCGTTGCGCAAGGGGGGCACTGATGTATTTTAATGTAGATAACGGGTACATACCACGATTAATTTGAAGTTTTTATTTGTCGATATTTCAACGCGATTGCACGGCTCGTGGTCACGACGGGACTGCGGTGCTGCGAAAGATGGAGTTCGAGCTGTCAAGGACAGTAGCGAACTACCCTCTTTCTTGTTCTTTTCGCTGGAACTTCACGAGCTGTCCGGCAAAATATACTCACGACGTCACTACTAACTTTCGATGTCGTACGACGCTGTCTTGGTTTGTATAATTCTACCACTGGATTCCACATACATTGGAAATTCTGGTGGATATCTTGGAGCCTCATCTTGAAGATGAGCATTTACATGGCGGCCATTTTGAATTTTTATTATAATTGTTGTTATAGCGGCAATAAAAAAAATTGTCTCTCTCTCTCTCTCTCTCTGAAAATCTCTCTATCTATTACGGTTCATGAGATACTGCCTACTGGCAGACAGATAGAAGGATGGACAGACGGACGGACAGCTGTGGCTTAGTGTTAGGGTCTCGTTGGCTTTCGGGTAAAATACAAAAACATACCAATAGCAGCCTTGATCCCAAAAACGCCAGCATCAGTATGCATCACGTCCACGTACATAGCGTCCGTATGCTTCAGCCTCAGCGCTGAGCTGATGTGGTTGAAGCAGGGTCCAGCCGGGTCTAGGCCGGATATCCGGCCGATCAGCTTCCCGGTCAACACATGGAATTGCTTCCCGGCGAAGCCAGCTATGTGCGCCCCCAGGCTGTACCCGATTATGTGGATGAGGGATGGGTCTTGACCATCTGAAAATATTTTTTGTAATGAAACTAAATACAAAAACACTAAATACCACCGGAATTACCATACTAGAGGACTCGATTGGCTCAAGCCTGATCCCGAACAGGCGTGGCATCATCTCACTTTGAAAAGGGTTGAAATATGTAGCCAAAGCTACAAATAAAGACACGCATGGGTAAGGGTGCCTGTACCCGTGCTGTACCCCAACAAAATTCGGCCTGTCGAGAAGACACCACAACAAATTTTATGCAGATGCTGATGCTGCCCTCCGGAGTCTAAAAGTACAGTAACACCAATATTAAGTACTATTTTGAACAATCCTACCTCGTTGTCGTACCTGAACAATCGTATCTGAGCCTAAATTGTTTACGCTTTAGGCTCAGGATGGCATAACAAGTTTCACGTTTCCAATAACTTCTAATGTTGTATAGAAGCAGGCGTTACTTTACGGAAGTCCATGATATACAATGAACCAAAAGCTTAATTTGCTGTAATCCGCTCAAACAGGTGGAATCTGTATGGTGGAAACACGCAGCACCTCACGAATGGGTGTATATGGGTGGTGCACCGCCCGCCCTCCGCATGCTGCATGTTGCACCATACAGATTCGACCTGTTTCAGCGGATTACAGCAAATTAAGCTTTTGGTTCATTGTAAACCTCTAATAAAATCATAGTAACCTAGTAGACTCAGTTGAATTTTTTTTTTTTCTTTTTTTTATTTTATTTAGCTATTGTTTTACTCACACTGTACAATATCAGCGAGTACTTGTCCCAACTTGTGTCCTATGAAGCGCACGTATGTGCTGGAGCGGTAGTAGCGCCGCTCGATCAGCGAGCTGGCATCCAGAGCCAACAGGCTGTAGTGATCTGTACAGTAACTAAGTATATTGTGGAAGTATTAAAAAAAAACAATACAACAAGTATGGCTGTTTAAAGCCTACGCCGATCGTGTGGGTCTGTTAATTTTGCGGCCCATTTAAGGCGTTTGATTGTGTGTATTAATTATAAACCCATAGACTGCTTAAAATAATTAATTTAAATGATAAGCAAGCTTGGGAATGAGTTGCTTAACGGATTGTGATAGTTCTAATAAGTTTCAATAATTTTGTAAAGTGGTGATAATAAAAAGAATACCCGGCTGAGTTTGTTGTGGGCTCTTCTCAGACCTGGGCGCGTTTGGAACCCTCGTAGCTTTAGTTTTAAGTTTGCGAAATAATTATCACCACTATATCTTAGAGATCCAACATCTGACCTTCAAAAAGAGTTATTAATTACCTATTTTGAATAAATCATTTGACTTTGACTAATAGATAGTGTTAAATTAACAATCGGGCATCAGCTAGTTTAGAATATATTAAAGTCTCCATAATAAATTGTATCTAGTTCTATCGCAGGGATTCCCTTTGGTCCCGTTTTGATTGCTATTAGGCCGAATTGTAATCTCGGTGAAATTGCATATTTTGTCAAACGTCACATTAAAGATAGCAATTCCACTGGACTTTTTTTATCTCATCTTTAGCGTTTAATTGAAAAGCTCAAAGTCACTCAGCGGGCGATGGACAGAGCTATGCTTGGAGTTTCTCTAGTGACAAAGCAGAAATGCGGAGATCCATAGGAGAACTAAATTCGAGTAACCGACAAACTGATCTGACTGGTCGCGAAGCTGAAGTGGCAATATATGGTATAGTTTGAAAACCGATAGACGTTTAAGTTCCAAGGCGCTAGATTGGCGAATTGGCGCCGAGAAGCTCAGCGTTGGAAGACCCTCCACAGACGATATCAAACGAGTCGCAGGGAGCCACTGGATGGCGGTGGCACAAGACCGCAGTGTGGAGGTCCCTATAAGAGACCTATGTCCAGCAGTGGACGTCTATCGGTTGATGAAGATGATGATTGTTCGACTCACTGCCAGCGAAGAAGGACTGAGTCAAGTTGCCGAAGTCTTCCTCCGTGGGGTCGCCAGAGTAGCCGTGTGTGAAGATGATGAGCCGCTTGTCGTGGTCAAACTTGCGCACGCGGCTGAGGACCTCCGGCGCAGAGGTTATGTTCATTATTGTTGTGGAGTGTCTGCAATGTCAAGAATATCGTGGAACTACATATTCAAAGTCCTTAACTCCTTAATCATTTCACTGAGAGTACGTTGTTTATCTAATCTTCATGATCAACCCATCATTGGCCTACTATTGGGCACAGGTCTCCTCTCAGAATAGTTTAGGCCATAGTCTGCCATGCTGGCCCAGTGCGGATTGGCAGCCTCCAACACCTTGAGTTGGAGAACATTATGGAAAACTCTCAGACATGCAGGTTTCCTCATGATGTTTTCCTTCACCGTTATAGCAAGCGATATTAATTAATTGCTTAAAACGCACATAACTCTGAAAAGTTAGAGGTGCGTGCCCGGACCACAGAGTACATTGGTTGGCCTGGACCCCGATTCCCGATCTCTCGAATAAGTTGTATGTATTTTGTGGTAGGTATCACTCAAGCCAAAAGTAGCCAAAAGTTGGGTAGGTAATAGGTTATAGACCGTTGGAACGTGGAAGAAGTGAAATGCAACAGGGAACCCTATTGTCAGCCAATAGTAGCCAGACGCCTTCTGTTTGATCAAAAGCTCAGCGCTGTTAACATACGGAACACGCACGTAATAAGCTTGTACCAGTGCGTCACCTGGCTAATCACCCGTCAAAATAATGGGAAATGTGGCGACACCCATATCTTACAAACTCGTTTTTAGGGTTTACCTCAAAAGGAAAAAGGCACTGACTTCATAGGCATTGATGTAATCCACGTTTGGATAAAACGACTAAAACGACCCCTATAATCCGCGATAGATAGACATGTCAATCGGTGTATGAGGCGGGGGACGCCCCGTACACCCGCACGTCACCCGCACGGCACCCGCACTCGCCCGCACCGTGTTAGCGGTGGGATTGGCAACTACTGGACAGATCAAGCTGTTTGGCATGCAGTACCCGTAGTACAAGATTTTACGTCTCACCAAACCAAACCAAATTCGAGAGTCGAAATACTTCCGCGTTACAGTAAACTGGATCCTAACTGCCTTGTTTTAAAGCTCAAGTTTGTCTACACTTCTACAGCCAGCGCTCAAAGCGGAAACATTGCGAAATTAAAATCAGTAGCGTTGAATATTTGACTTCAATTCAAGGCTGTTTAGGTCCATTTTACTTTGATGTTATTGTGTTTCGACTCTCGAATTCTAGCAACGTTTGGTGAGACGTAAAATCTTATACTACGGGTACAGATAGTTGTTATGTCGTAGACATCCGCTAAGAAAGGATTTTTGAAAATTCAACCCCTAAGAGGTGAAAATAGGGGTTTGAAATTTGTGTAGTCCACGCGGACGAAGTCGCGAGCATAAGCTAGTCAGTTTATAGAAGTCGTTGGTGGTAATATAGCTTAGTTACCTAGTTTTATAGACGAGAGCGAGACTGTTCAGGTCGGGAGCTTTCTCTCCCTTCATTTGCTCATACGATATTCCAAACAATTTTTGAACGTGTTCACCTGAAACTCAAAAGAAATCAAAAACATGGATTTTACTCTATCCGCATGGATTAAGGTTTTTGGAAATCTTGAGACAACTTTTTGATTTGACAATGAAATAAATTAAATTAAGGTTTGATAGAAGCAGATGTTACTTTGTGGAAGTACATGATACTTATACTTACGTCATCACGACGTCATGACGTCCTACTGACTTTAAACTGACGTCGCCTATCCGTCACTGACGTCAGCTTGCTACATATACGCTTAGTACGTGATTTTATGTCTCGCCAAGCAACGTTGATAGTATTCGAGTGTCGAAAACCTTCCGAATTATAGTAAACTGGATCTTAAATTCCTTGTTTTAAAGCTCAAGTTTGTCTACACATCTAAAGCCAGCGAACGTTGAGAATATAAAATCAGTGGCATTGAATTTTTGACTTCAATTCAAGGCTCTTTAGGTTCATTTTACTTTGAGGGTATTATGTTTCGACTTACGAATTCTAGCAACGTTTGGTGAGACGTAAAATCTTATACTAAGCGTACTGGGTCATTCGCTAGAATCTGCCAAAACAGACAAATCTGCGTGGTACAATGTGCAGCATGCGACATGTACCGCCCGCCCTCCCACTGAGTGAATTGGGGCGTAAGCTACGTGGCATCTACGATCGAAGTATCACGTAGAACCCTCTACGCGAAATAGAGCAAGAGGCTGCAAAACGGAAATGCGGGCCTAGACATGAATTAATGAAAATCCATACTTAATACTATCTGTCCCGGCTTACTCACGTGTGTAGTCGACGTTAGCCCGACTAGTTTCGAACCCATCCGGGGTCCTTTTTCAAGGGAGTCCGTCCGCCGTCCATCCGTCCATACTTAATATTATAAATGCGAAAGTGTGTCTGTCTGTTAGCCTTTCACGGTCGATCCATTCAACCGATTTTGACGAAATTTGGTACAGAGCTAGCTTGCATCCCGGAAAAGGACATAGGCTACTTTTCATCCCGGAAAATTAATGAGTTGCTCTTTCAAGAATATCAATTACATCAAATTACACGTCGTAATTAATGTGCGTGCATTTAATGCAAAAAAAAAAAACTAAATTAATGCACTTCATTTAAACATAATAAATATCTGTATCAATCTATCAGTGCATCATCCTCCCTGGCACAGTGGTAAGCGCTGTGGTCTTATTAGTGAGAGGTCCCGGGTTCCATTCCTGACAGCGGTTTGGAATTTTATAATTTCTAAATGTCTGGTCTGGTGGGAGGCTTCGGCCGTGGCTAGTTACCACCCTACCGGTAAAACCGTGCCGCCAAGCGATTTAGCATTCCGGTAGAAACCAAAGGGACATGGGTTTAATAAGAACTGCCATACCCTTTCCAGGTTAGCCCGCTTCCATCTTAGACTGCATCATCACTTACCACTAGGTGAGATTGCACTCAAGGGCTAACTTGTATCTGAAAACCCCTAATATTTTAACTCTAATATATAAATGGACAAACTCACAGGCGGAAAATCCAATATTAATGATCACCTCGCCGATAGGTTGCTTCACAGTCTGGATCTCTTTCTGGAAGCCCTGGCCTACAGCTTCCATCCATTCCCACCCTCCATCGGCCAAGCTCTCACTCTGGACGGCTGAACCATCAGTCTTTACATCTGTGACCCCAGCTGGTAACTCCGCCATGACCTCTAATGTGACTTCAGATTGTACTTCAGCCGTAACCTCATATGTTTCCTCAGTTTTGAGCTCAGGTGTAAACTCAGCTGGTACCCCAGCTCTGACTTTAGAATCAGATATGAGCTCAGCTGGTAACTCAGCCATGACCTCAAATACCTCAGATGTGTCCTCAGCTGGTACCTCAGCTGGTCCCCCAGTGGAAAATGCAGTCGTCAAGGTGTAAGGGAGAAGCAGGTAGAATAGATCCATCACGTGGCAGGAGTTCTATAGGAAAATGTGAAAATAAAATACCGTGTTACTGTTTACCAGTAGGTACGCTTAGTACGAGATTTTATGTCTTACCAACGTTGATAGTATTCGAGTGTCGAAAACCTTCCGGATTATAGTAAACTTTTAAGCTCAAGTTTGTCTACACATCTACAGCCAGCGCTCCAAACGGAAACATTGCGAAATTAAAATCAGTGGCATTGAATTTTTGACTTCAATTCATGGCGATTTAGGTCCATTTTACTTTGACGGTAGGTATTGTGTTTCGATTCTCGAATTCTAGCAACGTTTGGTGAGACGTAAAATCTTGTACTAAGTGTACAGGTGAGATTACAGTCAAGCGCTAACTTGTATCTGAAAAAAAAAAAAAAAAAATTGTTAAAAGTATGCTCCTAAAAAAGCATATTATACACTCGAAGACTATGTAAATTATAAAAAACTTGGATTTGACTCGCTCCAGCAATGCACGGGGCTGCAATGGCTTGTATAGTATGGTATAATAACATTGTTAATTTGAAAAATTAAAAAGAGCAACCGCCGAGTTTCTAGCTGGTTCTTCTCGCTAAGAACGGCATTCCGAACCAATGGTAAATTAAAACTACCCGACTATTCAAAAGCACTTGTAAAAAGTTTACTTGAATAAAACATATTCTATTCTGAAAAAAAAAACTATACCCAATATCGAATAATGAGGCTCCGTTTTCCCCTTTGGAATCGATTAAAAAGAAAGAGCAACATTGTATGCCACTTTAATTAATAAAGGAAGGAAGTTGTTAATGATAAGTGTAGGCATTAGGCGTATAATAACAATTAACACATTTTATAACTAAATCTTGATAGCAAAGTGGTTAAAATGCATTTACTTTCACCAAGGTTCGACTCCAATACCCTAAGTTTGTTTTGGGCTCTTCTCAGACATGGGCGCGTTTGGGACCCTCGTAGCTTTAGTTTTAAGAACGTAATTAATTATCACCACTATAATATACATCTTATTGACAATTATATTTTTTAACTAGCTTATGCTCGCGACTTCGTCCGCGTGGACTACAAAATTTCAAAACCCTATTTCACCCCCTGAATTTTCAAAAATCCTTTCTTAGCGGATGCCTACGTCATAATAGCTATCTGCATGCCAAATTTCAGCCCGATCCGTCCAGTAGTTTGAGCTGTGCGTTGATAGATCAGTCAGTCAGTCAGTCACCTTTTCCTTTTATATATATATATATATATATATATATATATATATATATATATAGATATATATAGATATAGATTATAATTATTAATTAAATCCGTAAGGTTCCGTATCTCAAAAGGATAAAAGGGACCCTTAAACGATCACTTCGTTGTCTGTCTGTCTGTTAAGAAACCTATAGGGTACTTCCCGTTGACCTACAATTATGAAATTTGGCAGGTAGGTAGGTATAGGGGTGCCAACCAGGGAACCTCCCAGTGTGCCTGGATGCCGCTGGTCCCGTTTGGATGCATCGGGCATCCGAGGGGAAGAGCAGTATTCGGGCCGGTGCACCCCGGGAACATGGCTAATAATCTCTCTTCGGGGATATTGTTGGCCATGGCTAATGACCTGCAGGGGGAGCTTTCTCCGCGTGTCCCTCTGACTAGCAGAGGGCACAGTGGACGAGGCGGAGGATGAGACGCGGGCGACGTGCGCGGGATTGCGTTGTCGCCCGTTGGGTCTCCTGGGGAGGTGAGGTGCACATAGTTGGTGCACCTCAGACGTGCGACGGGGGACCTCGTGAGTGGGTCCCCGGTGGAGGGTCTGCCTCGGCAGACGTCGCTGGCTGGGTCGCGGTGGTTTGCTTCGGCGTTCCCGTGACCCAGTCACCAGGCGACGCGCAGAGGAATGCCGCTGGGTTTTAGTGGGTATTTCGGTCGCCTCTCGGCCGGCGAGTCCCACACACCTTCCCTCCAGTTGGTTGGCTGGCTGGTTAGCTGGCTGCCTTCCAGGTGGAGGGGATGCGTAAATGCATTTCCAAAAAAAAGGTAGGTAGGTATTATAGCACACGTAAAGGGGGTGGAAGGATGCGAAAGTCGTGATTTTGTGGTTACATCAACAAAAAAAATTACAATGTGTTCATGAACAAATAAGTATTTTCATTTTCGAAGTTCTATACCATCTTTACCTGTACATTCTAAAACAGGTTTTTATTTATTGTTATGCATAATAGTTTTTGATTTATCGAACAAACTAAGAAATGTCGAAAAAAATACTCGAGTACGGAACCCTCGGTGCGCGAGTCTGACTCGCACTTGGCCGGTTTTTTATTGTGACATAGCCTCATAGGTTTGCACTTGACGACAATCATGCCTGAGAAACAGAGCAATGATGATTGCGAGAGGTCTTGGACCTAGGCTGTAGCGCGTTTGCCTACAAAATGCCTATTCACTCCTGCCTTGAAGGTTTTCAAGTTACTCGTCTTGGTGGACGCCTTCCATGTGAAAAAGGTTTTTCATAAAAACTCACGATTCGTACAAATGGTGTAACAAACACACCGACACACACTAACTACGGTGATGCGTGAACTACATTTCATTAAATAAGTGCAATAAACTTGTAACGACTTATACTAATTGTACAGTCAGCAAAGCAAGTTGCACTTTTGTTATTCCGATACAAGATAGCCCTTGACTGCGATCTCACCCGGTGGTAAGTGACGATGCAGTCTAAGATTGAAGCGGGCTAACTTGAAAGAGGTATGGTAATTTCATTAAACCCATAAGTACCCCTAATCAGTTTCTTTCTGCGCGGCATCGTACCGGAACGCTAAATCGCTTGGCGGCACGGCTTTGCCGGTAGCGTGTTAACTAGCCAAGGCCGGTTCGTTGGTTTGTCCTTCAATCGCGTCGCAACGGAACAACAGATCGACGTGATATTTTGCATGAGTATGTAATACTAGTAAAGACCTAGCAAGTGACATAGGCTAAATAAAATACTTTTTATCCCGGGAAATCAAAGAGTTCCCGCGGGATTTTTAAAACCTAAATCCGCGCATACGAAGCCGCGGGCATCAGATAGTTCATAATCTAAATATATAAAAGGAAAAGGTGACTGACTGACTGACTGACTGACTGACTGACTGACTGAATGACTGACTGATCTATCAACGCACAGCTCAAACTACTGGACGGATCCGGCTGAAATTTGGCATGCAGATAGCTATTATGACGTAGGCATCCGCTAAGAAAGGATTTTTGATAATTCAACCCCTAAGGGGGTGAAATAGGGGTTTGAAATTTGTGTAGTCCACGCGGACGAAGTCGCGAGCTTAGCTCAAATAAATTTATAAATTTATTCCTCTTCGGCCGGGTGGCTAGTTACCAACGTAAAAGTATGATTTTAGAGAAGAAAAAAAATCGATGTAGGTAGGTAGGTAGGTACATACATTAAAAAAAAGTCGAAGAAAAACGGCCCGAATTGAGAACCACCTCCTTTTTGGAAGTCGGTTAAAAAGAAGAGAAGATCACCAAAACTAAACGAAAAACACAACAACTGTGACTTAGGTATGATACACAATCAGCGAATTTAAATTGTTAATTGCAACTGATAAAAGTAATGATTGGAGTAAGTTGGTAGGTTGGTAGATAGGTAGGTAGGTAGGTTGGTAGATAGGTAGGTAGGTAGGTTGGTAGATAAGTAGGTAGGTAGGTTGGTAGATAGGTAGGTAGGTAGGTTGGTAGATAGGTAGGTAGGTAGGTTGGTAGATAAGTAGGTAGGTAGGTTGGTAGATAGGTAGGTAGGTAGGTTGGTAGATAGGTAGGTAGGTAGGTTGGTAGATAGGTAGGTAGGTAGGTTGGTAGATAGGTAGGTAGGTAGGTTGGTAGATAGGTAGGTAGGTAGGTTGGTAGATAGGTAGGTAGGTAGGTTGGTAGATAGGTAGGTAGGTAGGTTGGTAGATAGGTAGGTAGGTAGGTTGGTAGATAGGTAGGTAGGTAGGTTGGTAGATAGGTAGGTAGGTAGGTTGGTAGATAGGTAGGCAGGATTGATTGTTGTAGTAGGTTACTAATTCCCTATGTGGTTGGTGATGAGTGTTTCATCACCCATCCAAACACTGGCTGCCCCACCGGTCTCTCGCCTGGCCAGTTTGGTGACGGGCGAGGGTGATTTGACTCGCTCCAGCAATGCACGGGGCTGCAATGGCTTGTATAGTACGGTATAACAACATTGTAAATTGAAAAATTAAACAGTTTACATGCATAAAAAAAAAAAGATGTTGAGGATAGGGAACGTGGAGAGGGAATGGCCCTCCCCGCGAGCCCTAGTCTTTGTGAGGACCTGTAGATGATGGACAGGGGGCGGTCCGTCGCTTCCGGCATGCCTCTAACGGTGTTTGGGAGCACGTAGTGCCCCAGTGGTGGGTCTGCTGCGGCGGACATCCGCTGGCGGAGTAACGAGGCGTTGTTGGTCCCTTGTGCTCCGTCGTTAGCGGTGGGGTGGAACTTCGTGAGGCTTAGTCGGTAGGAGCACAGACTAGGTAGGAGTCCGACACAACCACTGTGCTGGGACCGTAGCCAGTGGTATCCATGATGGATTTTCCTCACGAGAAAAAGAAGGGTCCTTCCCTATGTTACTCCACAATAGGTAAGCTGTGATAGCGTCGTGGTTAAGACATTTTTTTTTTATTCAGGTACAAGTTAGCCCTTGACTGCAATCTCACCTGGTGGTAAGTGATGATGCAGTCTAAGATGATAGCGGGCTAACCTGTAAGGGGTATGGCAGTTTTTATTAAACCCATACCCCTTTTGGTTTCAACACGGCATCGTACCGGAACGCTAAATCGCTTGGCGGCACGGCTTTGCCGGTAGGGTGGTAACTAGCCACGGCCGAAGCCTCCCACCAGACCAGACCAGAAATTTAGAAATTATAAAATTCCAAACCCCTGCCAGGAATCGAACCCGGGACCTCCCACTATTAAGACCACAGCGCTCACCACTGCGCCAGGGAGGTCGTAAATCACATCCGAATCGGGAGGTTGAGGCCGGGTTCGTAACTCCGAAAAGTTAGAGATAGGTACTTATCTGTAACTTTTCGGAGTTATGCGCGTATTAAGCAATTAAATATCAGACATGCAGGTTTCACGATGTTTTCCTACATCGTTAAAGAACGGTGAAGGAAAACATTGTGAGGAAACTTGCATGCCTGAGAGTTCTTTATGTTATCAAAAGGGTGTAAAATTTGCCAATCCGCACTTGACCGTGGTGGACTATGGCCGAAATATTCTCATCCGTGCTCAGTAGCAACCTAACCCTTGCAAGCCTTAAGATGATGTTGATGATATCAAAGGTATAGTCCGCGACAGGTTGAGATGGCAATTGGGGTGTGAGGCAGGGGGCGCCCCGCACGTCACCCGTGCTATCCCGCACCGTGTTACCGCGGGGGCTGTGCGGGTGTGCGGGGGCGTTCCCACCCCGATTGCCGCCTCGAACTGTCGCGTACATAGACTATCAAAATCATAACTCTTCATTTCGGCTTTGCCGTAATAGGGTAAAAATAATATATAAAGTAAATATATACCTATAAAGTAAATATAAGTACATGAATAGAACACGGAATTTTCCTCCCCACCTGAACAAACGTAGCTTTCTTTCAAAACATCACGTCTAACTATCAACAAAGTCTATTTTTCCGCGTACAGCTGAAAAGCATACAAATTAAACAAATAAAGCTAAATTAAACATAATATAACATAACATAAACATAATATACCTACATATGCGCATCATATACTCAGTATATTAATATATGTAGGCGCGCTAGGCACGTACATCAGAAATAGGAAGGAGAATGACCGATAATTATTATTATTAATCCTCAGCCGACATCAGAACGTATCAGAACGTAGTAATTAACCACTAGGTACTTTAATCAATGATCTTTACAATTCGTTCTCAGCACTTTAAACAACCTATTGGATGAGTCGGGATTTACTTTCTTAAAATGAACCAGGCCGCATATGTGAACTAACGATATTCTTGTGTTATCAAATTACATGGACTATCCTCAATTATTATCATGGAAACTCTCACGTATAGCACAGGGAAACTATCAACGCAAGATAACGAGGTAAACCTAACCTAACCCTACCTAGGTCGCCTCCAACCACCCCTCACAGCGACCCCTCACCTCACTCTAACCTAATCTCAACATCATCATCATCATCATCATCATCATAGCATCATCATAGCATCATCGCATCATGTGATTAGGGCACAATTGCTATTGGCAACCTCTGAATCAAATCACTAGCCATTTCTTTATCTGATCATCTAAAGACAATCTACCACTGGTTCGGAATGCTACAGCCTACCGCGAGAAGAGCCAGCAAGAAACTCGCGTGGCGACTAGCTCAATCATCAATCTCAACTTCATGAACACTCTTAAAATAATCATTGCATTGACACTCACTATCTAAACCAGATCATATTATTGAGTCCTCTTTACTAACTCGCAATAATATCACAATAGCTCTACCTTATCCACTCTATGCGCGTCTAAATACCGAATGCCATAGCATCGTGCGCTACGGCGCCTCGAACACTATTCATCCAGGCATGCAATCGCCACACTATACCTACCTACGCGAATCCCACTCAAGGGATCGCCAGCTCGTGCCCGGTTTCCTCGAAACCACCAGAATGCAAGCTATTCGATCTAATGGGAAACTCATTGTCTGATTACCCTACCTCTTGTGTAGGGTAGTGTCTACCCTACACAAGAGTCATCAATGATTCTTAACCAAACGGGTTATACGTTTCTAAAGCGGGTACTATCAAAGTTAACTGCAAATTACTATCACATTAAACTATCACTTTAAACTAATTATCATCTCAACTGCCGGTATATCTCCAATTACACTCTAAATTACTAGCGTTTGCAGAAATAACCTTAACGGATGTCATTATAATAATCTATCCACTGAGCCAACCGTTAACTCACGAATTACTCTAATATTCACCAATATAATTAATATTCCACATTCGTCTAACAACTACGCGAACATTATTAATAGTGCTTTGCAGACAAAGTCACCGGATAGCATTAAAGGTTAGAATTACTTTAAGGTTACGATTTAACACAAACATTTTACATTATCACAATCACAGAATTAAATATCACGATCATTATTATTCACGCTAAAAGCTACCTATCTCGAATTACCTAAGCTAATCTGAATTCTAATAAAATGGCTAGAGTGAATTCTGAATCAGACAACCTACGCGTGTCTGTCAAAATCCAACTCTGCCGGCTAATCCAAGATGGCTTCTTTTCACAGAGTAAAGCTTCCTTCATGCAACGTTTCTTTTCACGGAATCTATGACAGTAAAACCTATTATAACATTGACACGCCTACATATATTTAGCCAATTTGTTTTGACAGCCTGATCTGTAACGGAAAATATTTATTTTATTTATTTATTTAAAACAACTTTATTGTTACTAAAATTACAGAGAGTAAGAATACAGGATACACTTAAAAAACAAAGGGCGACCTTATCACTAAAGTGATCTCTTCCAGGCAACCCATTCTTAAGAACTTATAGAACTGTAAGACGGGGAGTCGCAATGTAGTTATAAATATATATATATAAATAGATATATAGGCATACATAAACATACACTCTAATAGGTACATACTATACAATATAATGTTATATAGTATAATCTAAGCTATTTGGTATATTCATTAATGACATTGCCGAATGCTTTTTGTACTGTCAATTCCATCTTTATGCGGACGACCTCAAATTGTATAACACAATTAATAATGTCTGTGATGCCATTAATATGCAACAGGATATTAATAGACTTTCAGTGTGGTGTGATAATAATAATTTAAAATTGAATTGCTTAAAATGTTATAGTATAACGTTTAGTAGGAAAGTAAACAATATTCACTTTGACTACAGCATAGATGGCAAGAATTTAGAAAACGTTAGACAAATAAGTGACCTTGGGATCATAATCGATCATAAACTCAGCTTTATACCACATACGGATTACGTTATCAAAAAGGCACTTAAATTATTAGGTTTTATTATTCGAAATACCAAAGAATTTAAAAAGTCATCAACGAAACTAACGCTTTTTAACTCATTGATCCGAAGTAGACTCGAGTATTGCTCTGTGGCCTGGAATCCGTACTACCAAGTGCATAAGGATAGGATAGAGAGGGTGCAAAAGAAATTTTTACGGCACGTAGCTTACAAAGAAAATATTTTGAAGGAAATTAATAATTATAATGATCTTTTAAAACGCTATAAAACCCTTTCACTATCCAATCGCAGAGAAATGATGGATCTTTGTTTTTTGCACAAGATTATAAATGGGGATATTGATTGTCCAAATTTATTAAATAGAATACGACTGTCAATACCAAAGCAAAACGCAAGATCGCTTATAAAGAGCAAGCAAACATTTAGGGCCAGAATATGTAAAAGTAACCTTGGTAGTGCTGCTCCTCTTAATAGAATTGTCATATCCTATAACAATGTGTTCAGAAAAGCTAACCTGGATATTTTTCAACACTCCGCTTCATTATTTAAAAGCAAAATTAAAAACCACCTAATGAATCTTTAAATATTCTATAGTAAGTCTGCTATAGAATATTTAAAGATTCATTTTGAAATTGTAGGGTAGGTACTATTGTTAGTCTTAATTGTAGTTTTTATTGTTAGTTGTAAGAATCATCGTAGTTTTAACTTATTTAGTAATTAATTTAATTGTTATAGATTTTAGGTACGTAAAGAATGTCTTAGTTTAAGTTTTACTATTTAGAAGTTCTAGTTAAGCATGTTGAGTTAGCCTGTAAGTGAGTATACATTGATAGTCCTAAGTTTATATAAGTCGTCATAATTAGTTTTCTTTGTATACCGTTGGCTTCCTATTAAATAAAATAAAATAAAAATAAAATAAAAATAATATAATATAATATATACATATATATAAATAATATATAAAATCAATGTAATGTAATTAAACAATAATACATAGCTAACTGTACATATTCTTATCGCAGTAAATCTACAGTGACAGATAGTGTTTCTTAACACGGTTTTTAAAGATCGCCAGCGATTTGGAGCGTCTTATTTCGACCGGAAGTGCATTCCAATTTCCACAGCGAAGCTGCTTTTACAGTGAATGATTCCACGTAGCTATGCGTATTACATTTGGTCGCTTTAAGCTTAAAGTCGTAACAGGAACGCAGGCCGCGATTACGTTCGAAGGAGCTAAAGAATTTAAACTGATCTTTAAGGTAGGGTGGTGACCAGGGATGGAAAATGATGGTTCTGCGCTACCGTACAGTATGACTGTACGGTAGCGCAGAACCATCAAAGATCACTCGTGGTAATGAAGGATAGTCAAGTTTGGAAATTTGCTTGGAGTTCCCTATAACAATGATCTGGGATTTACTAGCATTTACCAACAATCCATGATCTTTACTCCAACCGCAGACCACATTCAGTTCAGAGTTTAAGCGCTCAACGGCCTCAACGATTTGTTCCACAGATGTGGACACATATAGTTGGACATCATCAGCATAGAGATGATATGGTAAAGAAAGAAGGTTGGTAACAGTATTGATAAAAATGGAAAAAAGTAAAGGAGATAGGACACCACCCTGTGGAACACCAGCACTGAGACGACAGTAAGACGATAGTTTATCTTTAGCTCGGATGCACTGCGAACGATCATAAAGATAAGATTGAAACCAACTAACAGCAGCTGAAGAAATATTAATGGATTTGAGGGTAGCCAAGAGTATTTCGAAATCAACTGTGTTGAATGCGTTTGAAAAATCAAGCAGTGCCAAAATTGTCACCTGCTTATTATCAATACTAAAGCGAATGTCATCACAAACTTTCGTTAGTGCCGTGACAGTGCTGTGCCCTCTACGAAAACCAGATTGAAAAGGACCGAGTATATTATTTTTAGTTAGGAACAATGAGAGTTGGGAGTGGACAATGCGCTCAAGGACTTTGGATAAGAAAGGAAGAATAGAAATGGGGCGATAGTGAGAGAATAAAGTTGGATTGGTGATTTTGGGGATAGGGATAACTTGAGCAACACGCCAGGCACTGGGAAAGATATTAGAAGAAAGGGAGTGATTGAACAGATGGGATAGAATATGTAGGATGCAGTCCAAGCTTAAAATAATTATCTTACGGCTAACTCCGTCACAGCCTATGGCGTCTGATTTTACTGCAAAAATGTGCTTTTTAATTTCATCAGCACTGACTGGGTTAAAACTAAACATAGTAAAGTTTGGCCTTGGCTGCGAGTTAATGAAGGATATGGTTTTTGATTAATATTAATCATCATCATCATCAATATCGATAGATGTCCACCTGTCCACAGCTGGAGCCTTGACATAGGTCTCTTGTAGCGACTTCCACACGCCATGCGCGCTGCGGCAGTACACCTGGTGAGGGGGTCTTCTTTTTTGAAAAAACCGGCCAAGTGCGAGTCAGGTTCGCGCAATGAGGGTTCCGTACTACAGTCGTATTTTTCGACATTTTGCACGATAATTCAAAAACTATGATACCTACATAAAAATAAATATAAATCTGTTTTAGAATGCACAAGTGAAGACCTTTCATTTATGATACCGCATTTGATATAGTTATCATACTTAGAAAATTTAAAATACTAATTATTAGTTCATGACCACAATTTTTTTTTGTGTGGATGTAACCACAATTTCACGGTTTTCAGATTTTTCCCCAAATGTCAGCTATAAGACCTACCTACCTGTCAAATTTCATGATTCTAGGTCAACGGGAAGTACCCTGTAGGTTTCTTGACAGACCGACAGACAGATAGACAGACAGACAGACAGACAGACAGACAGACAGACAGACAGACAGACAGACAGACAGACAGACAGACAGACAGACAGACAGACAGACAGACAGACAGACAGACAGACAGACAGACAGACAGACAGACAGACAAACAGACAGACAGACAGACGGACAGACAGACAGACAACCAAGTGATCCTATAAGGGTTCCGTTTTTCCTTTTGACATATTGAACGATAAATCAAACAACTATACATAAAAATAAATAAAAATATCTGCATGCCTTTCAGCCCAATCCGTCCAGTAGTTTGAGCTGTGCGTTGCTAGATCAGTCAGTCAGTCAGTCAGATTTTCCTTTTATAAATATAGATTTATCGATAGTAATTTTTCTGTTTTACATTTACATGTTACATTTTTAATTGGACCAGGTCAAGACCAGGTTAGGAATAATTGTTATTATATTTATATTGTTCATTATTTGTTATAATTTAATGTTGCAATTCAGTTAAGTTGTTTATTATTATTACTGGCACCTATCACATATAGCGTTAAATATTAATTTTAATATATCATTATTATTGCAGGCCATGATAATGTTATGGTATTGGCCTACAACCATCGATATAAATGACAAGATATGCCCAAGCGAACAAAAATTTTCACGGTTTTGGAACCAAATAAATCAGCGCCACCTCTTACTAATGAACGACCCGGTTGAAATCCAGACGTCACTGAGGCTGCACTGGCGGCGCTAAATTAACATTTTAGGACCAATGAGTCGGTGCCATTTTGCTTGTTAGTCTATGCCTACAACTTAATATACCTCCCACGTTTACTATTTATTGCAATAAAGTTTTAGATTCTGGGATTCTGATTCTGACATCAGTCATTATTATACTTATTATATTGGCTGTGACTCAAATGCCTAGGTACAGTACGTGGCCGAAAGTAATGTACATCGACCTTTAGAAAGAGAAAGCAGATTTGTAGTGCGTTGTCCCTGTCGTTGAGACCGACAAAACGTCATATAGGTGTGAGTGACAGAGACGACGCTCTACAAAGCCGAAATGTCATTCGAAAAGCCGATGTACAATACTTTAGTATTAGTCGAATACACTGACAGGAAAGCGCGGCTGAAAAATTGCAATTCAAAATTTCTCAAAAAAAATCCAACTCCATGTTTGTCATATTTTTCGGGACTTAAAAAGGCAACATAAAGTTTGTTAATTTCATATTATGTTTGTATGTTTGCTCTTACGTTTGTACAATATAGGTACTTAATTGCAATATATTGTATGGAATACATAATAAGTAGGTAACTTAATTTATTATTATGTATCATCATCATCATGAATCATGATCAACCCATCACCGGCTCACTACAGAGCACGGGTCTCCTCTCAGGGTGAGAAGGGTTTGGCCATAGTCTACCACGCTGGCCATGTGCGGATTAGTAGACTTCACACACCTTTGAGAACATTATGGAGAACTCTCAGGCATACAGGTTTCCTCACGGTGTTTTCCTTCACCGTTAAAGCAAGTGATATTTTATGAATTAAAACGCACATTACTCCGAAAAGTTGCGTGCCCGGGATGGAACCCCCGACCTCCGATTAGAAGGTGGACGTCCTAACCACTGGGCTGTTATAGCTTATTTATAACTAGATGATGCCCGCGACTTCGTCCGCGTGGATTTAGGTTTTTAAAAATCCTGTGGGAACTCTTCAATTTTCCGGGATAAAAAGTAGCCTATGTCCTTTCCCGGGATGCAAGCTATATCTGTACCAAATTTCGTTAAAATCGGTTGAACGGTTGAGCCGTGAAAAGCTAGCAGACAGACACACTTTCGCATTTATAATAATATTAGTAAGTATGGAGGATTATGTATGGGACACTCAAAATAAGATGCTAATAATATTAATTTGCTTAAGCCGTACGCCACCACGCTGCGCGACCAGCGACACATTCGCCATCATAATTTAAATCATTTGCCATATACTTACGATAGGTAATATCTATAAATAGTCGTGGCCCTGCTGTATTATATTTGCCATACAAGCAAAGAGGCATCGCGCATCTTATCAATTAATAGAGTAATCATCATCATTATCATCAACTTATTGCCAACTCACTATAGGTAACGCGGCCAAAAGTGATGAACATCGATATTTAGAAGGAGACAGCAAATTTGTAGAACACTGTCTCGGTCGTTGAAACCGACAAAGCGTCATATGGGTATGAGTGACAGAGCCAACGCTCTACAAAGATGAAATGTCATTCTAAAGGCCGATGTTCATCACTTTAGGCCGCCTACTGTACCTACTGCACGGGTCTCCTCTCAAAATGAGGTCTGGCCATATTCCAGCACGCTGGCCAAGTGCGAATTGGTATATTTCACACACCTCTGAGAACATTATGGAGAACTCTCAGGCATGCAGGTTTTCCTCAGTTTTCATCCATGATTTCCTTTACCATTAAAGCAAGTGATTCGAAGCGAAAACGGGCGTAGCAGAACAACGCGAGCGCCATTTAGGTTCCCCGACCTCACTCCATGAAGCCCTCGGCAACCTGGGCGGTCTGTTTGGCTTCTGGAGCGAGCTTGGATGGCTGGAGTGAAGAGTTCAGCGGGGAGGGGAGATGCACGCACAACAGACGGAAACGTTTAAGTGCGGAAACCAGCCCAGAGCGAAGAAGACGAACAAGTTATTCGAAAAGTTAGAGGTGCACGCCCGGGAACGAATACCCAGGGGTCAAGCTCTTGTCTATAATTATATCTTCTTAGTTTAAAAAAAACCGGCCAAGTGCGAAGTGGCCTTGCGCAATGAGGGTTCCGTACTACGGTCGTATCTATCTAAAATATATTTATAAAAGGAAAAGGTGACTGACTGACTGATCTATCAACGCACAGCTCAAACTACTGGACGGATCGGGCTGAAATTTGGCATGCAGATAGCTATTATGACGTAGGCATCCGCTAAGAAAGGATTTTTGAAAATTTAACTCCTAAGGGGGTGAAATAGGGTTTTGAAATTTTGTAGTCCACGCGGACGAAGTCGCGAGCATAAGCTAGTTTTTTATAAAAATAAATAAAAATCTGTTTCAGAATGCACAGGTGAAGACCTTTCATATTGATACCCCACTTGATATAGTTATCGTACTTAGAAAATTGAAAATACTAATTATTAGTTCATGACCACAATTTAATTTTTTTTTGTGTGATGTAACCACAAATTCACGGCTTTCAGATTTTTCCCCAAATGTCTAAGCTACCTACCTACCTGCCAAATTGCATGATTCTAGGTCAACGGGAAGTACCCTGTAGGTTTCTTGACAGACCGACAGAAAAACAGACAGACAACAAAGTGATCCTATAAGGGTTCCGTTTTTCCTTTTGGGGTACGGAACCCTAAAAATAGTAAAAAATATAATTGCGCGACCGTGGCACGCGCCTACACGTGCAAGCCGTAGTAAAATAGGCAAATCCGGTATCATGTAAATAAAAACAACATACAAAATATTCCATACATCTTTGACCGACTATGGTTTCTGAGAAAACGCGCAAAAATGTGGTTTAAATAATTGTACCTATCCAAGCTCTTGCGAACCAAGAAAATGTCGCATCCATCAGATAAAACTATTCTGTATGTATTTATCTAAATACATAATACTTAGTACAATAAATAAATAATTATACCTATTAAGTACCATGTAAGTAGTAGATGTTACTATTTAATACGGCCATTAATAGAATTCCTTAGGATTATAATGAAGTTGATCCACCCGGCTTCGCTCGGGTTAAAGTATTTGAAATTATAGCCTTTTTTTTAACGCTGGGAAATGCTTTTACGCATCCCCCCCTCCTGGAAGCCAGCCAGCTAACCAGCCAGCCAACCAACTGGAGGAAAGGTGTGTGGGACTCGCCGGCCGAGAGGCGACCGGAGTCCGGAATAGCAACTAAAACCCAGCGGCGCTCCTGCGCGTCGCCTGGTGACTGGGTCACGGGAACACCGAAGCAAACCACCGCGACCCAGCCAGCGACGTCTGCCGAGGCGGACCCTCCACCGGGGACCCCGCTCACGAGGTCCCCACACCGCACGTCCGAGGCGCACCGACCAAGTGCGTGCGCCTCCCGACCCGGGGACGGGGCGACAACTGCACACTCCGCGCACGTCGCCCGCGTCCCATCCTCCGCCTCGTCAGCTGTGCCCTCTGCTAGTCAGAGGGACACGCGGAGAAACCTCCCCCCTGCCAGGTTATTAGCCATGGCCAACAATATCCCCGAAGAGAGATTATTAGCCATGTTCCCAGGGTGCACCGGCCCGAATACTACTCTTCCCCTCGGATGCCCGATGCATCCAAAAGGGACCAGCGGCACCCAGGCACACTGGGAGGTTACCTGGCTGGCACACCCTGTAAATTATAGCCTGCCAAACATATATTACAGTAAGGACCAGAATCTCATTGCAAATAGGCATAGGCAAATTTTCGGTATAATCACGAAATTTATGTATTTATAAACAAATAACTTTCACTATGACACTGAGTATACATGCGAATGCAGGATTTTTTTAAGTCACGGCTTTTTTTTGTGGTAGTCGTGAGTTCGCAAAGTTATTATGTCAACGATTCTTAGATAACTTGTTTCGCCGACTGTACCGTGATCGCAAACTTAACGCACTTAATATAAAGAGATGTGGATTGTGGATCGCGAATCAGTCAGTGTCGTGTCCGAGGACCGAGGGTCGAGGTAACTCACTTATTGTTAGTTATCTACAAAATGTGAGTCGATAAAAATTAAAATAAACGATAAGTAATTCTAGCGAAATTTAACAAATTGTATCCGTCGTAGCTTTAGTTTTAAGTACGTTATTAATTATCAAATCAAATAAAATCAAATAATTTGTTCAAAATAGGCAATAAATTACACTTTCTGATTGACAGTCGTTGGATTTGTAAGATATACTTAGTGGTGATAATTTTTACGCGAACTTAAAACTAAAGCTATCACCAAATATTATATTATATCATCTTACAAATTAACAATTTTGATCATCAGTGAGCGTAACATGTTACCTATTCTGAATAAATGATTTGACTTTGACTTTGACTTGGACTTGGAGTTTAGGTAAAATTAATAACTAAAGCACTGCAGTGTCAATAAATTTTAATCACCTCATTTTTTAAGAGTTTGCCAATACACAAGTACTTAAACATATTTTTATTTTTTATTGAAATACTTATAGCTTCATCATCAGGATAAACGCATCACCAGCCTACTAAGCACAGGTCTTTTCGTGCCATATTCTGCCACGCTGGTCCAGTGTGGATCGGCAAACTTCACACACCTTTGAGAACATTATGGAGAACTCTTAGGCACGCAGGTTTCCTCACAATGTTTTCTTTCAATGCGTGGGAATAGACGTGGCCGGGGTGAACGCCCGACCTCCTGGAGAGAAGGCAAACGTCTTAACCACTAGCCTATCACCGCTCTCGTAAGGAGAATATCATATCAAATCAAATCAAATCAAATCAAATGGTTTATTCAAAATAGGTAATAAAAATAACACTTTTTGATAGTCGGTTGTTGCATTTGTAAGATGATATAGTGGTGATAATTATTACGCAAAACTTAAAACTAAAGCTACGAGGGTTCCAAACGCGCCCAGGTCTGAGAAGAAACCCACAACAAACAGCCGGGTATTCTTTTTACTATCACCACTACAAAATCACTTAAACTTATTAGAACTATCATAAAGCTGTTGAGCAACTCATTCCCAAGCTTTCTTATCATTTAAATAATCCTTTATATTGTACTTAATAGGATTTTTAATTAGTTCACGTTTTCATATGACGTTTATCTACTTACAAAGATAAACGAAGAAGTCTGAACTTTTGGCAAAAAACGGAAGTGCTGATAGATTTCCTTTTTATTTTACTGATCGTCGCGTGAAATATTTCGCCTGCTTACCACAATGATATTAGAAGAATTTTCTTCTAATATCATTGGCTTACCACCGATACTTCTAAAAGAATTATTATTCATCACCAGCAGACAGACAGACGGTCAGACAGACGCACTTTCGCATTTATAATATTAGTATGGATTAATTGATTAGGTACACCATAAACTTCATTTACTTAAAATATATAAAATAGGCAGAGTCCGTAAAAAATGACTCCTCACGCGCCATTTTAACTCTATGGGTCAACTGTCATGTCCGAGTCCGTTCACCTTTAAAATAAGGACTAAAACCGTACTTTCGACATGAAATTTGACACAAAAAGTTAAAATGGCGCGTGAGGAGTTATACGTATTTTATTAATCATACCTAGATACTATATTAAACTATACTTACTTACTATAATACTATTATAAATATTCTGTGCTATAATTGGATCTGCATCGACACCTCGCGGAAATCCCGCAGAGGGTCATGATTACAAGGCGAACTGCTCAGTTGATTATTATAACTCGTAACTTAAGTGTACTTATATTATGTAGAGCGAAGTTTTCGTTTGATCTAACTTAGATACAGAATTAAAACGAGACATATACCTGTCTCGCTTACATAAATCTGTCCCGTTTTAACTTTAAATAAAGCCAAAGTAAACTCAAACTCAGTAATTCCACACTCGCGAAAAAAATTTTTATCGTTCCGTAGCCAAATGTCAAAAAACGGAACCCTTATAGATTCGTCGTGTCTGTCTGTCTTTCCGTCCGTATGTCACAGCCACTTTTTTCCGAAACTATAAGAGCCATACTGTTGAAACTTGGTAGATGTACCTATTCTGTGAACCTACAAGCGAACCGAGGTCTCTGAGTCTAATCATCCGTCCGTCCGTTTGAGTGTGAGTTTAAGTGAGTTTAATGGTGTATTTTTACAATTTTCAACATCTATTTAAATGTTTTATTTCTTATTTCTTCTTTTATGTCCTAAAGCACTTTAATTTATAAACTTTTAAACACTTTATTTCATTTCATTTATCCATTTACTAAAGTATATAACTCGCTAACTTTACAGTCATATTCTATGCCACTGACGTTTGGGTGATATAAAAGGCGGTCACTGAAAATCAGCGTTGGGGCGTCTGGTACCTCAGATATTTGCTGTAGAGGTTTGTGTCTGAGGGGCCCGACGTCTCCACACAAGCTGAGTGGCCTACCTGTTCCAGGTGTTGCACTGCTGTACAGGACGATATTGCCTACACCATGTACTACCTATATGATACCTCGAATAAACATTATTCTGTTCTATTCTATCCTCTCAGACAAAATGAGAGCAGTTCCGTCGCTGCTTGTGTCGTGCCTCCTGGTATCCGTGTCTGCGGACGACGGGGCACGTGGCTTCGGCTCCTTGTTCGGCAAGGGGCTGCAGACTGTGGGATCTAACACTGGTGAGATCGAGACAGAGACAATTAAAAAAAATTCATAGAAAACATGACTCTTTGTAATTTTGTTAACATTATACCTACTTAAGATTTTTAAATAAATTTGTGTTGTAAACAGTTGGAGCGGCGAAGAATCTCGGCGGCGGACTCGAAACCGTCAGCAAACCCATCGGCTCGGCTGCTGACAAATTAGAATCTGTGTCCGGTGAGTAAACGTCTGCCGCCGCCTGGCCTCAACACTGTTCGCCCAACGTGTGGATCGGGGAAATGGCTTTGCCAACGTTGGGGCCAATGCTAATTTCCTGATCCACACGTTGGGCGAACCGTGTTGGGGCCAGCGTTGGGGCCAACGTGCGGAACCGGCGTTAAACTCGTTCTCCTTTCTACGTTCCCTTCACCTTGCGACAGTATGCGAGTATGCGACAGGTCGAAATGGCAATCGGGGCATGAGGCGAGGCATCCCCCCGCCTGTCCATCACTCCCGCTCTATCCCGCACCGGGTCACCGCGGGAGCTGTGCGGGTGTGCGGGGCGTCCCCCCCCCCCCCCCCCCCTACTATCGTACTCATCGTGCTGCAAGATATCGTTAAGGTCTGAAGGAATGTACAACAAATTACAAGACGTTTTGATTGTGCAGGGAGCGCAGCGGGGGCGGTGGGGAAGGAGGTACAGAAGAGCGTGCAGACCGTCAAGCAGCCCGTCGACACCACCATCGCCCACGTCGGCTCCTCGCAATGTGAGTTATCTATCGCTCTCCGGCACCTCGATTGCGGGAAACCTGCATCAATCATTATTACAATCTCAATAGGCTACTTGACTCATATCTAATTTCGTCCAATAAATGATTATTTATTATAGTATTTTGCTTAAGACAACGAAATATATCAATAACAATTATTAAAAACGCAGGATGGATATATAAATCCAATTTAAAAAAATACAATTTTTATTTTTATTTGAAACGCAGAAAACGCTGTCAGCCATGATGTGACGTCATTAAATATGTAAACAAAGAAATGTCATCCCTATGTCACGCGTGGACTAACGTAGTATCCATATATATAAAATTTAAAGTCCGTAAAAGTTTGTCAGGACTTTAAATTATCTACTTTTTTTACATTCTCGGATGATACAATAACGATAATTACTATATTTTTCATGTAAACTAGTATAGAAGTCATGTTTATTAAACTTTGGGAGGTTGTGCTGTTGTTTACAAATGCATGACGTCAGAGCACAGATAATCTATCGGCCAAATATGGCCGACAGTGTTTTCACCTGTCTAAGAAAAATATATTTTTAAATTAAAGTTTTACGGTTTTTAGGGCGCAAAAAAATATAGTGTTAATTTTTTTGATCTAATAGGACAAATATTAACCATTTAAGACCTACTTAAAAAAAGGGTCAACTAGCCTATTGTTGTGATTGGCTGAATTTGTGCGACTCTTGTTGCAACAATGCATTATACAGCCAATAGTGAGCGAGCGTCAACCAATCAGAGGTGATTGCGATCGTGATATTGTAGCTGTCATTCTCCCGCAATCACCAGTTGCATCGCACACACTTGACTGCTTTCAAAGTAAAAGTCAGAGTCAAAATCATTTATTCAAAGTAGGTAGGTACTCTTGTGCTCCTTTCAACAGTCAGTTGAATAGATTTGTAGGATGACAATAGTGGTGATATCTTGGATGAATGATTACCCTCTATGGGTGATATAGTGGCTTTCATAAGCTACGGCGACGGCCGATGTACCTGCGCAGAAGTTTTATTTTATACTAGCTGATGCCTGTGACTTCGTCCGCGTGGATTTACGTTTTTCAAATCCAGCGGGAACTCTTTGATTTTCCGGGGTAAAAAGTAGCCTACGTTTTAATCCAGGGTATTATCTATCTCCATTTTAAATTTCAGCCAAATCCGTGCAGTAGTTTTTGCGTGATTGAGTAACAAACATCCAAACATCCACACTTTCGCATTTATAAGATTAGTATGGATTAGGGGATTAGGATATTAGGATTAGGATTGGCACGAAAATATGTATCTCAGGCAATCATAGCGCGCGTCCGTCTGCTATTGTTGTCTACGCGCCAATTACGAGCGAGATAGCATGAGTCTTCAGGTCTAGAATATTGTGTTTAAAACCTTAACTTGAAGGAATAAGGTCTGTATTTCATTGGCGTACATTCGGTTTTTGTTGGCGTTAGGTTGCCCTTTTTTTTTTTTTATAAAGAATATTAGCCTTTATGACTAATATTCCCATTTCCTCTCCAACTAAGCGTTAAGCTTGTGCTAGAAGTAGGTACGACAATAGTGCAACGGGCGGGGTTTGAACCGTCGACCTTTCGGTTTTCAGTCCACTACTTTACCCGTTGTGCTATTGAGGCTCTAACGCTTTTTGCTCTAATGGCTTTTGCTACGCCAATTATGCTGATGCGACTTATAAAAGTGATAGTCCTACCACAATGTTACTGAATTATTAAACCTAACTTAAATAATGAATCTGGCTCACAGGTCAGAATGTGCAGAGAATATTCGGAGTATCATACGAGCAAGTGCAGGGCGACAGTGGACCCAACCTGGACGACCTCGAGCTGTTCTACAAGTCGCAGTGAGTCATTTGTAATTGGGTATTTGACTCCAATTTTTTTATTACTTTTTTTTTTAAATAAAAAATAATGACGTAAACTGAAAAAATCTAATTAAATCGATCAAATAACAAAAAAGTTATAAGTATTTAAATATTTCTGATTAGACAGAGATAGCGATATAGCATTTTGACGTCACACCTTACTAATGCCATAGTAGCTTCGTGCGGTTTCATACAAATTTTCGTTTTGCAAGAAAGGGATAGAAGACCCTCCCACTCCAAAATTAAAATGCCTGTAACTTTGTAAATCTTTGTTGGATTTTAATTTTTTTTCAGCGTAGGTAGGTAGGTACGTCATTATTTTTATCCTAGTTTATAGTAAAGTAATAATATTTAAAGCTTATTTGCTTATTTTGTGAAGCTGTGATAGCCTAGTGGTTAGTACGTCCGCCTTCTAATCGGAGGTCGGGGGTTCGATCCCGGGCCGCACCTCTAAGTTTTTGGAGTTATGTGCGTTTTAAGTAATTAAATATCACTTGCTTTAACAGTGAAGGAAAACATTGTGAGGAAACCTGCATGCCTGAGAGTTCTCCATAATGTTCTCAAAGGTGTGTGAAATCTGCCAATACGCACGTGACCAGCGTGGTAGAACCAATGGCCAAACCCTTCTCACTCTGAGAGGAGACCCATGCTCTGTAGTGAGCCGGCGATGGGTTGATCATGATGATGATGATGAATAATATTTACCAAATTGAAAAGTAGGAAAATACCCAATTTTACGAGCGCTCTCTCTTTCTTTTTAAGGTACTTGAACGCGACAATAAACATAGCGCAGGCGCCGGCGGTGCTGAGACGAGCGCGCAAGTTCGACAAGGACGTCAGCCTGGTGCTGTACCTGCATGGCTTTACCGACGACCCCAGCAAGGTCGGCTTCAGCACCCTCGGCCAGGCCTACCTTGACCAGGGTGAGTCACATCTTCTTCTTTCTTCCTGGGTCTCTTTCCTGCACTTAGACGTAGCCATCCGTTGTACGTGAGCCAGCTAGGTGATTCGCTAACTCATTGTCTAACACTAAATGATAGCCACCGAGGTTGGTTGGTTCTACATTGCTGCTTCACTGATATTAAAATAGTTTTTCGTAAAAAACGTTCAACGGATTAAAAAATGAGCTCGGTGGCTATCATTCAATGTTAGAAACTGAGTTAGCAAACCACCCCGCCGCCGCCGCCGCGCTGGTGCGGCTCCCCATCGGATCCCTCCAGCCAGCCGAGCTCGATCCAAAAACTAAAAAAAGAAAGAATATTAGCCGTGTTAATTATGACTAATATTCCCCTTTTCCCTCCAACTAAGCGAACAGCTTGTGCTAGGAATATGTATGTAGATGCGTGGATGACAATTTAAAGATTTTTCTTGCAGTTGTAAATGATTTATTGAGCGCAGACCGTTGGTTAGTTTTTAACAAAGAAAAAAACAAAGGAATTTATGAAAACGTTAATTGATACAAAAAAATATATAGAAAATTGCAGGTGGTTATAAAAATATTATGTTGCATGAACTTTTTTTTTTTTTTTTTTTTTTAAATTCTTTATTATCAATAAAGATTTTACAAAACATATATAACGTTATATTATAATGTTAAACTTAAATTATTAATACTTACAGGCTAAGTCGCGCCTCTTAAAGTTTATAAAGGAATATTATCTTACACGTTTAATCATAGATAGTTACATTTATATCACAAAACGAATTAATTGAATGCAATATACTTAAATGGTATATTCGCTTACAAAAAAAAAGTTATTATTTGTTTAAAAAAAAAAAAAAAAAAAAAAAAAAAAAAAAAAAATGCATGTTGCATGAACTGACATTTGGAAAAGATAATAAATGTGTGATTTTAGATTATTAATGTTTGATTCCAAAATATTAAACATGAGTTATAAAAGTGACTAATTTATATATATACAATAACAAAAATACTATAAAGAAACAGTTAAATAATTAACTAATTAAGTGAACGATAAAATTATGAATCGACGAATTGGTACGCATTTGCTGCAAAGATGTTGTAGGCGCTTCAACAAGGTACGACAATAGTGCAACGGGTTGAACCGCCAACTTTTCGGAATTCAGTCCGCTCCTTATTGACTGTGGCGGATTTGCAGTCTTAGCCGCCCTAGGCCCCAGGTCATTTCGTAACTTAAAGAGTTAGACTTAGAGTATTTAGAGTATTAGTTAACTTAGAGTATTTAAACTAATAGAGAGGAAATATCTATGGTTTTACCGTGGACTTTTTAACACAGAAAATGGCGGCGGGGGGGGGGGGGGGGGGGCTTTGACCTGTCTGTCAAAATACAATCCAATGATAAATAGGAGTGCGAGCGCAGCAGGCGAAATTTCTAACTTACAAAAAAAAGTGATTTGTGTCACGATTGGCCGCCCCTAATATCTAGCCGCCCTAGGCCAGGGCCTACTGGGCCTTAGGGCAAATCCGCCACTGCTTATTGAGGCTATTAAAAATCAAAAAAATCAAAAAAAAATCAAAGAACTTCGGAGAATGACTACATCACATCATCACCATCGACCATCGCCGGCTCACCACTGCGCATGAGTCTCCTCTCAGAATGAGAAAGGTCTGACCATAGTCCACCATGCTGGCCAAGTGGATTCACTTACCTTTGAGAACATTATGGAGAACTCACAGGCATGCAGGTTTTCTCATGATATTTTTCTTCACCGTTAAAGCAATTGATAGGTATTTAATTGCTTGGTTCGTCATCAATGCTTAAAACACACACAAGTAGGTATAGTACGCGAGTCGCGACCGGTCAAGATGGCAATCCGGGTGGAGACATCCCGCACACCCGCACAGCCTGCACGCTAATGCGGTGCGGGATGGTGCGGATGGCGTTCCCCCGACTCATACCCCGATTGCCAACTCAATCTGTCGCGTACTATTAGGTAGGTCTGTACCTACCTAACTCTGAAAAGTTAGAGGTGAACCCTAGACCTCCCGAATAGAAGGCCGACGTCTTAACCACTAGGCTATCACCGCTGTATATCGATACCTATTGAATAATGCTAATCCAGGAAATATCAACGCGCAAAGTGACCGCTAATATTAATGAGTTAGTCAGAGCGCTTGCACAAAACGAGAAAAGAATAACAATGGATTGTGATGTCACGTATTTCCCTGAATCATTAAACACGTTACAATGATCTAAGATCGGCGATAAAAATATAGAGAGAGAGCCAGTGAGTACCACACCTTCGTTATTCTATAAAAGCTGAAAGTTTCTCTCGCGATAGCATATATCTATCTTTTACAGTAGGCTCACAAAAACAATTTTTATGGTTTTGAAATGTGGTCTAAAACAAAGCTTTACTTTCAAAGGTGTTTTACTATCATAGTATTAATCCTTATCAAAATGAATTTTTTCGTCATCTCAAGTGTTTAATTTAGACCAAAACTGCCCTTTGTATCATTTCATTTAGAATAATATCTTAGGATATATCACGAAATTAATATAATGGCGACGGCCGCGGCAGTCCGTTTATGCAACGCGATTATGTCGTAGTAGGTAGGTAGTAGGAACCTACCAAGTAAAGACTTTTTGAAGTCAAGGATCCAACTTCTCAGCCTTTATGCTGTAAGGAATTCCTAAATCGTGGTGATACCGTGAGAATTTAAAAGAATCATGCGTTTAATTGTTTTTACGAAATTTGGTACTGAGATATCTTGCATCCCGGGGACGGGCTACTACGGATAGGTTACTTTTTGTCCTGGAAATCATAAGTTCCTACGGGGAACCTAAATCCACGCTAGTGAAGCCGCGGGGATCAACTAGTTTTTTATATTTGACTAGCTGATCCCCGCGCGTCGGTTTTTAAAGATCCCGTATAGCCAGGAATAATGTAGCTTTCTACTGGTGAATTTTTTTAAAAATCGGTTCAGTAGTTCCAAAGATTACCCCTACAAACAAACTTAACGACATTACCTCTTTATATAATAGTATAGATATAGATATAGATTTGCGTGATGGGTTTTTGACGTTAAGATAATATTAAAGAGCTAAGAGTTTGTGAAGAAGTAGACTTCATGTTGGTGATTGTTCTCCCCAGGTCGAACGAGCGTGCTCGCGCTGGACGCCAGCTCCCTGATCCGCTGGTTCTACATCCGCGCAGCGACGTATGTGCGCAACATCGGGGAGAAGCTGGGCGCTGTGCTGGCGGCCATGGTTAAACGTAAGTCTTTTTCTCTGTGACGAACGTTCCGATTGGCAGGCAAGTCATATATGTGGTGTTTGCCGATGCTTGCTGTATATTGTTTGCCACAAGCATGAGGATTGAGGAGCGTCCTTTGGGTTCCCATGGGATTTTTAAAAACCTAAATCCATATCCATACTAATATTATAAATGCAAAAGTGTGTCTGTCTGCTGCCCTTTCACGGCCCATCCGTTCAACCGATTTTGACGAAATTTGGTACAGAGATAGCTTGCATCCCGTGGAAGGACATAGGCTTTTTATCTCGGAAAAGCATAAAGATCTGAAAAGTGTGCACGCGTTTTTGTCGGCTCTCGTGTTTATTTAATATTAGTGAAGTTATTTATTGAATTACAAACATGTATTAGTTTTCTCTTACCTGCCAGCCCTAACTCCAATCAGAAAATCCACACTTGGCACCAGAAGTGAAAGATTAATTAGATAATACATATATCACAAAAGCACAGTCACCATAAACAACATCACAATGGAGGCCTTACAAGTTTCAATCCAAACAATGACGGAACATTTCAACAAGCAAATGGCGGAATTCCAGAAGAGTCTCCAAGGAGCGATTCCAGCAACGAGCCCTACATCTAATATCACTGGTCAGTTCAACGCTTTCCGTGCATTTGTTTTGTCCGCACTTGCTGGTCTTCAACAGCAAGTCGAAATACTCGCCAAACAAACTGATCAGATGGAGATGCGGAGTCGGCGGAAGATGTTGCTGGTCCACGGCATCCCTGAGGGCACCGACAACAACCTGACGGCCACAGTGACTGCATCTCTGTCGAAACACTTAAAGCTGCCTGACTTGAAGGAAGACTGCTTGAGCCATTGCCGGCGCCTGGGTCAGCCCAAGGAAGATAGGTCCCGGGCTATACTTCTAAAATTCCGGGACCTGCCAATAAAGAACCAAGTCTGGTTCGCTAAAACGGCACTTAAGAACACAGGCATAACTCTGTCCGAATTCCTAACAAAAGACCGTCATGATGCCTTCATGGCAGCCAGGCAGAAGTTCGGAGTTTCAAAATGCTGGACGAGGGAAGGACTCATCATAGTTATCGGCCAAGATGGTAAGCGACATCGGGTGACCTCCAAGGTGGAGGTTAACTCCATCCATACGAACAGTGATGGCCTGGAACCGACACCCACAGCAGCCACTTCCAGTGTCCCTGTCCAATCTGCATCTCAAGCTCCGAAAGTCATTAAACCAGTGGTGAACGAGGCCGCCAGGACGAAAAGAAATGCCAGGAAGTAAGGCTAAGTCTCCTTTTGCTAATCTGGTAGTGTTTGTTGTGGCTTGGTTGTAGACTTTTAACTTGGTTGCTTGCAATTATTAAGTACAGCTACTGCATATTTTGTATTTAGTTTCATATTAGTACAAAATTTCTATGTACTCATTTGTATAGTAGATATTACTCGTAGTTATACTCATAATAATTAATACAAGCAGGTCACCAATTTTCTTTTCGATTCGCTGCTTTAAGGTACCTACTAAAAACAACTTAAAATCTCTTTAATAATCACAAAACATTGTCAAATATTGTGAGTTTACAAAATAAACAAAAACAAACATCAAATGACAATGTCACAAGACTGACAATGACAATACACTGACAGCGTAAATCATTAACATCCTGACAGCCGTGACAGCGTGGTTTTGTCTTACTTCGTTTTAGTCTATGGTAACTCTCAACGCCCGTGGTCTACTAAAGTTACCCGTACGGACTGTGCGCACTTTGTATTAATAGTACACTAAATAATTACGCAGAATACCTAAATGTGACTTTTGCTTTGTAAATAGTAATTTTAAGAAAATATGTGTGATATTATTACCGCTAGCATGCTATAGTTCTGTATTTAATTAGATATGATGCATTTAAATCGAAATAGGTATTTTAGTTAGCTCAGTGTTTTAACTTAGTAGAAGTAGCATAGTCAGCTTAGTGCTTATTGTAATATGATGTAGCAGGATGTAGCCTGGTATCACGCTTCAATGGTATATTTAATATAAAGATATAATATGTTTTAATTAATGTGCTATAAAGCGATCACATCTACTGCTGGCGGGTGAAAGGAAACATTAATTGTAGAAAGACCCGTATACCAAATTGTATTATTATAACTATATATACATACATATATATTATATATTATATATTTTTATAAGGATATTATTATATTAAGGTGACGCTGGATGCACGTCCGAACTGCTCGGCCCACGTGGGTAACCTGTATGCTATTTCACCTAACATTGTGATAGAAAGAGATAGACTCAGTGATGAGCAGTGTAGCGAGTGCATGCGCTCACACTAGCGTCCGGATATATTGATGATGGCACACAGATAGTTGGACAGATGTCACCGATGAATTTTTGTAAATATATGATTTATGAAGGAACTACTTATTTCAATTATTATTGTATAAGATTTTATGGAAGAGCGGGGTCGCCTGCCACGAGTACTCGTAGCAATACTAAAACAGTTACTGGGATGGTCCCAATTACTACGCACTATGTGAAATTGTTTTACCTACTGAAATAAATATTTTTTAATTTTGTTTTGAATGATAATGATTACCTACTTATCTTTTGATGAATACTATAAAATCTCACTTACATACATACCTATTAGGTAACTACTGCCTCAGCGTGTATAAACAACTCGTATATATTATAGAAATCCATACTTCTATGAAGTGTCTGTCTGTAATTTCGAAATAACTACCGCAAGCTCATAATATTGTTATTTGAACTGTACCATAACAGCTGAATCAAACGTTTTTAAAAACTGTCTGTCTGTCTGTCTGTTTGAACGGGGTAATCTTCGGAACGGCAGAACCTATTTTGACGGGACTTTTACAGACAAGTAGAGGATTAACAAAGGATACTTTTTTAACCGACTTTTAAAAAAGGAGTTGTGTTTTTCTACCTATGTACACAGAAATCTCCGAGATTTCTGAACCGATTTGCGTATTTTTTTTAATTGATAAAGAAACTTTGCAACATTGTCCTATATAAAATGTCATTTTATATAGGACACACAGGATTTCAACTCCTCAATCCTGATGCTGCAGGGGACATGACCACCAAAACTTATGGGATTTTGAAACTGTCGGTTATAAATTGATATTGGAGGTAGGTACCTATATCTACCAAGTAAAGACTTTATCATTGAACTCGAAGACCCACTTCTCGACCCTGATGCTGTACCTAAGGAATTGCATTGCTAAATCGTGGTGATCCCACGGAATTTTAAATGAATCATCGCCCACGCCCGTTCGGTACCCTCATTCCGCACATTGTTTTGATTAGTCAGTCCACCAATCACAACAAAGCATTCTCCCCTGTCCCCCGCCAACATTTTACGATTTTGTTTTCATGTAAAACCTTGTATATGCGTACTCTAGGAGTTGAATTCTCTGTGCTGGCGGATTACCTATTAGGAACACATGATTACACATTCGTTTGTCTGTGAAAATAACTTTTGTTGCCTACACTTATCTATTAGTAGCGACTAAAAACTATATATACTATCTACTTGTGTATACAAAAGTCAAAATAAATTCCACTTTGATCTCAAAAATGAAAATTTTATTTTTATAAGTAGGAAGTAGGTACAATTCAATTTCCCTCTAAAAGCCCACTACACACATAAACACAATATGTATCATTTTCTGTTTCAACAGTCACATTAGATGTATCATTCGACGCAGAACTATTGAAGCTCTCCATTTCATTTCTGGAATTAATAAACATACAATCAACATAATTATATTGTGAGTATTATCTATATAGAATGTATGCAAAAAACATAGCATAACAACTTACAAGTATGGTATGGTAGACCTTTCAATATTTAGTACAGAATTGAATGTTGCAGCATCATGTTGGATTTCAGTGGTACGTATATTGGGCACATTCATTTTATTTTCCTTGTTTTCTTCTAAAAGGAATGTCTTGAGTCACTAAAATACAACATAATTCAGCATTGACAAATCTGACAACAAATAGTAAATCTCTATATTATATAAAAATGAATCGCTGAATGTGTTGCTGATCGCAAATCTCGAGAACAGCTGCACCGATTTCGCTAATTCTTTTTGATAATATTCCTTGAAGTACGGGGATGGTTCTTATGGAGAGAAAAATTTAAAAAATGTCCTGAAAAAGAATCGACTGTAGGCGGTGCGAAGTTCGTCGGGGCAGCTAGTAACATAATAATTATATTATCCTAATCCTAATCTAAATATATAAAAGAAAAAGGTGACTGACTGACTGACTGACTGACTGACTGACTGACTGACTGACTGACTGACTGACTGACTGACTGACTGACTGACTGACTGACTGACTGACTGACTGACTGACTGATCTATCAACGCACAGCTCAAAATACTCGGACGGATCGTGCTGAAATTTGGCATGCAGATAGCTATTATGACGCAGGCATCCACTAAGAAGGGATTTTTGAAAATTCAACTCTGGAGGGGGTGAAATAGGGGTTCGAAATTTTGTGTAGCCCACGCGGACGAAGTCGCGAGCATAAGCTAGTCTATAATATAAAAATGAATCACTAAATGTCATCGCAAATCTCGAGAACAGCTGAACCGATTTCGCTAATTCTTTTTTTAAATTAGGTATTCCTTGAAGTAGGTACGAGGATGGTTCTTACCGAGAGAAAAATTTAAAAAATTTGAATCGACTGTTAGGCCGTAGGCGGAACGAAGTTCGCCAGGGCAGCTAGTGGAATTATAAATGTGAAAGTGTAGATGTTTGGATGTTTGTTACTCAATCACGCAAAAAAGGCTGAACGGATTTGAATGAAATTTAGAATTCTTAACTGGATTAACACATAGGCTACTTTTTATCCCGGAAAATCAAAGAGTTCCCGCGGGATTTTGAAAAATGTGAAATCCACGCGGACGAAGTCGCGGGCATTAGCTAGTATCTAAATAATATCAACTTACAAACACAGTGTCAAATTTTCAGAAGCTGGCTCTAAATGGTACGGTGTGATAGCATCATAATCTAATTCAATTAGATTTTTTGCTTTGTCGTTTCCTTGTCAAAGAAAATCCTGTGATCCACTAAAATAGAAGTATAATATATAAGTATTTATTAAAAATAAATAAATGTCATCATCAAATTCACCATCCTGGAGAACCTTGAAAACGACACTCGCGTCTATTTTTTATAAAAAGTGCTGGCCCGCCATCTTAGATTAAAAAATTAATGTCATTATCAAAACCAGCATCCTGGAAACCCTGAAAACGACACCCATTTCTATTTTTTGTGAAAAGTGCATGTCTGCTATTTTGGATTTGAAAATAAATGTCATTATCAAATTCAGCATCCCGAAAAAGTACATATTCAGTCAAATAAAATTCCCGTCGAGTCACATTGTTACTCACGTCGGGTGTGACTCACGGGAATAACCCCGAAAAAGTAATGGCATTATCATCACAAGATAATATTATGGTTTGGAAAGATTCTGATGAATTTTAATAGATCTCCTCTTTGCAAGGGATTTGCTTTTGCGAGTCTAAACCGTTTCTTTTTCCTCTTCCGCCAATCCATTTTTGTTTCTGTTACATGAAAACTCAAGTATATAATTAAATTGTCTAAGCACACAATATGACCTACATACGTATATTTGTAACTAGATGATACACGCGACTTCGTCCGCGAGGATATAGTGGTTTTTTAATCCCACGAGAACTCTTTCAAAAGCGATCACTATTTCAAATTTCAGCCAAATCCGTCTTGTACTTTTTGCGTGAAAGGGTAACAAACCTATACACACACACACGCAGATACAAAATTTCGCCTTTATAATATAAGTGTGATTTGACAACCCTGACTTTCGGAATTCGGATAAGTCCAAATTATATTTTATTACTAGTTGATGCCCGCAACTTCGTCCGCGTGGAATTAGGTTTTTAAAAATCCCGTGGGAACTCTTTGATTTTCCGGGATAAAAAGTAGCCTATGTGTTAATTTAGGGTATACCCTAAATTAACACTTTTATCTATCTCCATTCCCAATTTCATCCAAAACCGTTCAGCCGTTTTTGTGTGATTGAGTAACAAACATCCAAACATCCACACACACACATCACTACACCTATTATAAATGTGAAAGTGTGTTTGTTTGTTGGTTCGTTGGTTTGTCCTTCAATCACGTCGCAACAGAGCAACGGATCGAAGTGATTTTTTGCATGGGTATGGTTGACCTGGAGAGTGACATAGGCTACTTTTTATCCCGGAAAATCAAAGAGTTTCCACGGGATTTTTAAAAATCTAATTCCACGCGTACGAAGTCGCGGGCATCACCTCATCATCATCATGATCAACCCATCGCCGGCTCACTACAGAGCAGGGGTCTCCTCTCAGAGTGAGAAGGGTTTTAGCCATAGTCTACCACGCTGGCCATGTGCGGATTGGTAGAATTCACACACCTTTGAGAACATTATGGAGAACTCGGCATGCAGGTTTCCTCACGATGTTTTCCTTTACCGTTAAAGCAAGTGATATTTAATTAATTAAAACGCGTATAACTCCGAAAAGTTAGAGGTGCGTGCCCGGGATCGAACCCCCCGACCTCCGTTTAGAAGGCGGACGTCCTAACCACTAGGCTATCATAGCTTCACCTAGTTTATAATATTAGTAGGATATATGTAAACTACTACCACCAGCTGTCGATACGATGCATTCTAAAATAAATCGACCGACCGACCGACAGACCGACCGGCCAAGTACGAGTCAGACTCGCGCCCCGAGGTTTCCGTACTACAATAGTAAAATGTTTATCTCTAAATCTCTGTTTAGAGATAAGCATTTACAATGTAACTTAATTTATTACTACTATGTAACTAGAATTTCGGTACATATAAAAATGAATCGCTAAATGTGTTGCTGATCGCAAATCTCGAGAACAGCTGAACCGATTTCGCTAATTCTTTTTTTATAATATTCCTTGAAGTACGAATATGGTTCTTACGGAGAGAAAATTTTTAAAAAATTCCTGAAAAAGAATCGACTGTTAGGCGGTACGAAGTTCGCCGGGGCAGCTAGTGAAAAATAAAAATAAATAAATAGGTAAATAGTATTTTTTGACATTTTGCATGATAAATCAAAAACTATTTAGTATGCACTAGATGATGCCCGCAACTTCGTCCACGTGGATTTAGGTTTTTTAAAAATCCCGTGGGAACTTTGATTTTCCGGGATCAAAAGTCAAAGTCAAATGATTTGTTCAAAATAGGTAATAAATTACTCTTTTCGATTGTCAGTTGTTGGATTTGTAAAATATAGTGTTGATAATTATTTCGCAATCGCTACGAGGGTTCCAAACGTGCCCAAGACTGAGAAGAGCCCACAGCTAACTCAGCCGGGTATTCTTTTTATTATCACCACTTTACAAAATCATAAATTAAACTTATTAGAACTATCACAAAGCCGAGCAACTCATTCCCAAGCTTACTTATCATTTAAATAATCCTTTACAATGTAATAGGATTTTTTAATTAGTTTACGTTTTATGAAAACTTTGAACTTATGACAGTCACTTTGAACTTATGACAGTCACTTTTTTTTTAATTTATTTATTTTTATATACGTACAATAAATTTTCAAAAATATATTGATTATGCACTGTCATAATTTTAACTTCTCTAAATTTAGTTCTCAGTGACTCTCGTGGTCCCATACTATATATGGCTCGAATAGCCCTTTTCTGCAGCACAAAAATAGAATTTATATCAGCAGCATTACCCCATAATAATTCCGTGGTGCCACCTGAATCAGGGTTTCTACTGAAAACCAGCGCTGTATGTTTTTGTACTTGTGCAAGACAATATGCATTTATGCTGAGTAGGGACCTTTTTTTTTTGGGTTGTGCCACACATGACATACTTTATTCCGGCGCTTCTTCTACTTGAGGTTTTTTGACTTTATTACTCAAGTATAAAAGGCGCTGGGATAACCTAACCAGTTGGTAACTGGTAATGTGTGGTACAGCTTTAAAAAATAAACGTTTTTTCTTTTCTTTCTTTTTCTTTTCTAATAATATGCCATATGACATAATGCTGTGAAAGTAACTAAAATATACTAGTCTCGCCGTTTCTATGTCTGTCAACTGGCGAATCTTTTTTACCGCATTTGCAGCAGAACTGTCTGTTCGATAAGTTATTTATATGAGAGCCCCATTGAAGTTTCGCATCTAACGTTATTTCCAGAAAAATAGCGGTATCCACTAAATCTTATTTATCATAAAAGTAGCCTATGTCCTTCCCCGGGATGCAAGCTATTTTTGTACCAAATTTCATCAAAATTGGTTAAATGGATGAGCTGTGAAAAGCTAGCAGACAGACAGACGGACAGATAGACAGATACACTTTCGCATTTATAATATTAGTATGGATAAAAATAAATAAAATCGGTTTTTGATGTACAAGTAAGGTCCTTTTATATGATATCACACTTGGTTTACTAATCTTACTTGAAAGTTGAAAATACTAACTATTCGTTAATGAACACATTTTTATTTATTTTTTGTGATGTAACCACAAATTCATTGTTTTCAGATTTTTCCCCTTACGTGTGTTATAAGATCTACCTACCTGCCAAATTTTATCATTCTAGGTCAGTGGGAAGTACCCTACAGGTTTCTTGACAGACACACTGACAGACTGACAGACAACAAACTGATCCTATAAGGGTTCCCTTTTCCTTTTGAGGTACGGAATCCTAATGATCTCTCTTTTTGCACTGCATTTAATCTGAATCCAAGAATTCCCGATCCGAAATAGCCGTACTAAGACTGTATCGTCACTTACCACCAGGTGAGATTGCAGTCAAGGGCTAACTTGTATCTGAATAAATAAATAAAAAAGTACTATTTGTACGAAGCGTTGCGTACTTTATTTGTAAGACGGACAGACAGACAGACAGACAGATAGACGGACAGACAGACAGACGGACAGACGAACAGACGGACAGACGGACGGGCAGACGGACCGATGGACGGACGGACGGACGGACGGACGGACGGACGGACGGACGGACGGACAGACGGACGGACGGACAGACGGACCGACAGACAGACAGACAGAGGGTTCCGTTTTTCCCTTCTGAGGTACGGAACCCTAAAAATACAAAGAAATACCACCAGGTAGGTACCTACCTACCTATATTATTATACATATACAGGTACCTTTTTAGGGTTCCGTACTTTATAAGGAAAAAAGGGACCCTTAGGATCACTTCGTTGTCTGTCTGTCTGTCCGTCTCTCCGTCTGTGTCGTATCTGTCACACAAACCTATAGGATACTTCCCGTTGACCCAGAATCATGAAATTTAGTAGGTACGTAGGTCTTAGAGCACAAGTAAAGGAATAAATCCGAAAACCATAGATTTGTGATTACAACTTACAAAAAAAAATTAAAGTGTGTTAATGAAAAAATATTTAGTATTTTCAATTTTCAATGTATAATAAGTATACCAAGTGGGGTATTATATGAAAGGGCTTTACTTGTGTATTCTAAAACACATTTTTATTTATTTTTATGCATAATAGTTTTTGATTTATGGAGCAAAATGTCAAAAAAATACCTGAGTACGGAACCCTTGGTGCGCGAGCAACTCGCACTTGGCCGGTTTTTTAAAATTAGATAAAATAAATAACTAAACAAAGTTACTTACCTATTGTACTAGGACCACACGAGTAGATATCCCTACTAGGACCTCAACAACAAAGTCAGGTCAATAAACCAATGAATAAAATTGGTGTCCAAATTTCAAATTCCAGAGGTCAATGTACAAAATGCAATAAGTATTTGAAGGACTTATTGACTCTGCTCTGCTCAATCTTCTACACATTTGCATAGCCACTGATTTATAAGAAGAATAATCGAATAAAAATTAATTTTATAAAATCATTACGACTTTTGTTTTCGAAAACATAACAACAGTTGTCGTCATAGAAACCACAATATTACACGCGCAGCCGCGCGCCGCTGGGCTGGCCCTTCCCTCCGCCACCCGCGCGGTGTCTAATGTTTTGGGGTGAGAAGCATGATGATTTTAGCCGAAATCTAGCGCTTGAAAAGGGTTGAACAGTAGTTTGGGAAAAGTATTTTTGAGAAAAAACTACTGAATTTAGGTTTGCAAAGTAAAGTTATTTCAACTAATGAATAAATAAACTACGTGTAATGATAAATTGTTTTAGAATTTTCATATCCCTAATCTTATTTATTTACGCCCAAAGTTGTCATCGATTTAGTGTTAAAATAGGAATCTTTTGAGGCTCGTAACTTTTAAATCAATATTTTTTTCAATGTTTTAGATATCATTGAACCTAGATAATGACGAGATAAATCGATATAATTCTTAGTTTTGTGCGTACAATATCGAATATTGTTGTATTTTCCCTCCTACGTTTGTATGAAGAAAGCACCGAACTGAGCTGCCTTAAATACTATTTATTTTATACATAATTTATGACTTCAAACGACACGTCTTATGGAAGTGAACCAGACAATGCCATCAATCTGTCCGACTCTTCAGTTTCGGATGATAGTTACTATAGTATTTCGCAGCCGCTTAGCTCCCTCTTAGATTCCACATTTTCTATATTTCCTAAAAATTTTAACGTTATCCACATTAATGCGCAAAGTATCCCTTCCCATTTCCCTGATCTCCTATCCTCTTTCGATACTAAAAATATCCACGCAGTTCTTGTGTCCGAAACATTTTTAAAACCATGCTTACCTTCAACCTCATATTGTCTGCCCGGCTTCCATCTTATCCGGAATGATCGTACGGGCAAGGGAGGCGGAGGAGTAGCTATTTATCTCCGTAGCCATATTCCTTTTACTATTCTTGATCAATCTCCTTCTTTGTATTCAGAATCATCAGAACACCTTTTCATACAGGTGCTGTTCGGACACCTAAAGCTGCTGCTGGGTGTAGTCTATAGCCCTTCCCTTCATATTGACTATTTCCATCATTTTGAAAACCTACTTGAACAATTCTCCACATCTGCTGATCACACGATAATAATGGGAGACTTTAACACATGCCTTATTAAAGATGATCATCGAGCGAGAAAACTTAGGGATATAATCAATAGCAGCAATCTCCACATACTACCCACGAATGCAACCCATTATTCCCCTAACTGCACACCATCTCTATTAGATCTAATGATAGTCTCTTCCCCTCAACACGTGGATAATCATGGGCAATTTCCCGCGGAAGCGTTTTCATACCATGATCTGATATTCACTTCCTACAAAATTAGGCCTCCAAAAGCTAAACCAACAGTAGTAATGCGCCGCAGTTTTAAAAATTTTAACAATTCGTTATTTATGTCTGACCTAAACAATATTGACTGGGCTGCCGTATTTAGCGCTAATACAATAGATAATAAGCTGGATATCTTTAATTCTTTACTGACAGGACTTTTTGATGTGCACGCTCCCCTGAGACCCGTCAAATTAAAACACCTCCCTGCTCCGTGGTTAACACCAGAGATAAAAGCCCTCATGAACAAACGTAATAGAGCAAAAAGCAAATATAAACTATGTCCTACAGTTACTAACCGTGAAAAATATAAAAAGCTTCGCAATCGGTGTAGTAAAGTTTGTCGCGATGCCCAGCGTAATTTCATTTGCAATTCCCTTAAAGACTCCAATACCTCCAAAACTTGGAGGTTTCTGAATACGTTGGGCATTGGACGCCAACAAAAAAAGACTCATCGCATCCCGGACCTTGACACACTTAACCAGCATTTCACGACTGCTGGGACACTGGATGGTCAAATAAAACAAGCGACGCTCAATAATTTGAGGTCCATACCTATACCTAATTACCCTCCTTTCCAATTCAGCGACGTAACTCTGGATGAAATGAAGAAACACGTTGTGGCCATAAAGTCGGATGCAATGGGGTATGACGGAATCAGTCGGAGGATGATCCTACTGCTCCTTGATAGCATCGCTCCTATCCTATGTCACATTTTTAACTTTTCTCTGTCCTCGTGTACTTTTCCTTCTGAGTGGGGGAAAGCCTTTGTTATCCCAATACCTAAAACCTCCAATCCGACATCCCCCACACACTTTCGACCAATCTCCATTCTTCCTTTTCTGTCCAAAGTCCTTGAGCGCATTGTTAACAAACAACTGAGTCTCTTCCTTACTAAAAATAACATCCTATCTTCATTTCAATCTGGCTTTAGACCCGGCCATAGCACAGTCACTGCGCTAATTAAAGTCTGCGATGATATACGGAAAGGTATGGATAACAAGTTAGTCACTGTTCTCATTCTCCTCGATTTCAGCAACGCTTTTAATAATGTCGACTTCGACCTACTTCTTGCGATATTAAGTTCCCTGAATGTATCCTCTGACGTAATTAATTGGTTCAGATCGTACCTAAGCGGACGTCAACAATGTATCAAAATCGATGGCAAGTGTTCCACGCTCTCACCGCTCTCTGCAGGTGTCCCACAGGGTGGGGTCCTGTCTCCTCTTCTCTTCTCTATTTTTATTAATACAATCTCCTCGGTTATTTCATCTTCCTTTCATTTTTACGCTGATGATTTACAAATTTACACTTCAGAAACCGTTGAGCGCATTCCAGCTGCAATTAACACACTAAACTCAGATTTGGCCAAGGTTTGCGAGTGGTGTAAGTGCTATGGACTTGCGGTAAATCCGATCAAATCGCAAGTAATCATTATTGGTAATCCCAGAATGCTCTCTAAGCTACATAATCTACCTGCAGTCCGCTTCGATGGTATAGCATTGCCATACAGCAATAAAGTCAAGAACCTTGGCCTAATCTTGGACAATTCTCTCTCTTGGGGTCCACAAGTGGGGGAGGTGGGGCGGAGAATCTTCGCCACTATTGGATACCTAAGACGGTTGAAAAATCTTCTGCCAATAAAAACTAAGATTACGTTAGCTAACACACTTTTGTTGCCAATATTAGACTACGGTGACTCTTGTTATCCGGACCTGACACAAGAACTTTTAAACAAGCTGGAAAGACTACAAAACATGTGTATTCGCTTCATCTTCGGCCTACGAAAATATGATCATGTATCAGAGTTCCGTGCTAAACTAAAGTGGCTGCCAGTATCTCGGCGGAGGGAGATGCACGCTTTGTCGCTCCTATATCGTATTCTGTACTACCCTCAAACACCATCATACTTAAAAGAACGGTTTTCCTATCTTGGTGAGAACCATCAGTTCTCCCTCCGCTCCAGCACCGACAATAAGCTTATGACTCCACACAGCCGCACGGTATACTATGGTAACTCTTTCACCACTAACAGTGTCAAGCTCTGGAATTCTCTCCCAGCTGAAATACGTCAGGCGAAATCCTTAAACACCTTCAAAAATCGTTTGAAGAACTATTATTTATCTATGTAAACAGAATTATGTAGTATATTATAGAGATATGTATATGGGTATATATAATTATATTTATTTGTGTATTATTTGAATGTACTGTGTATGTAGTCTAATTAATAATAATAACTAGGGCCATTTTCGGCTGCCGCACCAACCCGTGCTTTCGTGATTCCTTTCGTCAAAGGTTGCCTGGAAGAGATCGCTTTAGCGATAAGGCCGCCTTTGCATGCTACATCTATTAGAATAAGATCCTGTATTGTGTTTTTTCAATGTTTACTTTGTGTTGTGTGCAATAAAGTGTCAAAAAAAAAAAAAAAAAAAAAGATCCCACGGGATTTTGAAAACCTAAATCCACGCGGATGGAGTCGCTGGCATCCTCTAGTTCTCTAATAAAAGGAGTTAAGGCAGCTCAGTTCGGTGCTTTCTTCATACAAACGTAGGAGGGAAAATACAACAATATTCGATATTGTACGCACAAAACTAAGAATTATATCGATTTATCTCGTCATTATCTAGGTTCAATGATATCTAAAACATTGAAAAAAATATTGATTTAAAAGTTACGAGCCTCAAAAGATTCCTATTTTAACACTAAATCTATGACAACTTTGGGCGTAAATAAATAAGATTAGGGATATGAAAATTCTAAAACAATTTATCATTACACGTAGTTTATTTATTCATTAGTTGAAATAACTTTACTTTGCAAACCTAAATTCAGTAGTTTTTTCTCAAAAATACTTTTCCCAAACTACTGTTCAACCCTTTTCAAGCGCTAGATTTCGGCTAAAATCATCATGCTTCTCACCCCAAAACATTAGACACCGCGCGGGTGGCGGAGGGAAGGGCCAGCCCAGCGGCGCGCGGCTGCGCGTGTAATATTGTGGTTTCTATGACGACAACTGTTGTTATGTTTTCAAAAACAAAAGCCGTAATGATTTTATAAAATTAATTTTTATTCGTTTATTAATTCAGTGGCTATGCAAATGTGTAGAAGATTGAGCAGAGCAGAGTCAATAAGTCCTTCAAATACTTATTGCATTTTGTACATTGACCTCTGGAATTTGAAATTTGGACACCAATTTTATTCATTGGTTTATTGACCTGACTTTGTTGTTGAGGTCCTAGTAGGGATATCTACTCGTGTGGTCCTAGTACAATAGGTAAGTAACTTTGTTTAGTTATTTATTTTATCTAATTTTAAAAAATCGGCAAGTGCGAGTTGCTCGCGCACCAAGGGTTCCGTACTCAGGTATTTTTTTGACATTTTGCTCCATAAATCAAAAACTACTATGCATAAAAATAAATAAAAATGTGTTTTAGAATACACAAGTAAAGCCCTTTCATATAATACCCCACTTGGTATACTTATTATACATTGAAAATTGAAAATACTAATTATTTTTTCATTAACACACTTTAATTTTTTTTTGTAAGTTGTAATCACAAATCTATGGTTTTCGGATTTATTCCTTTACTTGTGCTCTAAGACCTACGTACCTACTAAATTTCATGATTCTGGGTCAACGGGAAGTATCCTATAGGACAGATACGACACAGACGGAGAGACGGAAAGACAGACAGACAACGAAGTGATCCTAAGGGTCCCTTTTTTCCTTATAAAGTACGGAACCCTAAAAAGGTACCTGTATATGTATAATAATATAGGTAGGTAGGTACCTACCTGGTGGTATTTCTTTATATTTTTAGGGTTCCGTACCTCAGAAGGAAAAGACGGAACCCTCTGTCTGTCCGTCTGTCGGTCCGTCTGTCCGTCCGTCCGTCTGTCCGTCCGTCCGTCAGTCCGTCCGTCCGTCCGTCAGTCCGTCCGTCCGTCCGTCCATGCGTCTGTCGGTCCGTCCATCGGTCCGTCTGCCCGTCCGTCTGTCCGTCTGTTCGTCTGTCCGTCTGTCTGTCTGTCCGTCTATCTGTCTGTCTGTCTGTCTGTCCGTCTTACAAATAAAGTACGCAACGCTTCGTACAAATAGTACTTTTTTATTTATTTACTAGCTGACGCCCGCGACTTCGTCCGCGTGGATGTAGGTTTTCAAAAGCCCGTGGGAACTCTTTTATTTTCTGGGATAAAAGAAGGCACGTCATGCCTGTCGTAGAGGTGATGGCCGTTGGAGCCGGAAAGTTCTTGAGTGGAGACCGCGTAGGTATAAGTAAGCGTAGTGTGGGACGCCTTCCAGCACGATGGACCGACGATATACAGAGGCTGGCGGGAAGTGGCTAGGTGAGGAAGGCTGAGGACCGGGTGTGGTGGCGCTCTTTAGGGAAAGCCTATGTCCAACAGTGGACGACCGCAGGCTGATGATGATGGAAAAAAATCACGTTGATCCGTTGCACCCCTCACACGTCCCTATCCGCCTTCTCCACTCCTGTCACGCTGGCGAATAAGTTTGGAATAGAATAGGATTTCGATGGAGTGCGTGGATTTTTGTGAACGGAGTTCAACCATGTAGTCGTGGATTGGTACAATAGTAAATGGTACAATATTAATTCACCAACAACAGTTCCTAAAACCCATAGAATAGGAGTGCAGTACCCTGCAGCATCAGTATTGAAGAGTTGGAACTTAAAGTTCAATAATGGTATATATGTTTGGCATCTACAATATTATCTCACAATCAACAGTGGCTTAGGAGTGCAATACCCTGCATCATCAGGGTTGAAGAGTTGGGATATCGAGTTGAATTATGAAGTCGTTGCTTGGTACCTAAACCAGAGATAGTTTATTCTAAGCGTACCTTTAATATCAATTCAACATCAACTATTCCTAAAACAGCTGATTGAAATCCAAAAGTACAAAAGCTACCCGTCATTATTATGATGATGGTTGAGAAGTTGGAACTTGAAGTTTTAACATGTATGGTTTCTAACAAAAAAGAATGAATGAAATCGGACTACGCGTTAATGAATTACAGCTCAGTATACATTTTAACTTTCAACCCCTCTCCTAAGGGAACCATGCTGAATTTCGGGATAAAAAGTATCCTATATTCTTCCTCATAGTATGACGTCAAATCGTACCAAGTTTCATTGGAATCCATTCAGTAGTTTCAGCGTGATGCGCGGCCGTGATACAGACAGACAGACAGACAGACAAAAATGAAAAAAAATCCAGTTTTGGGTTCAGTATCGATTATAGAGTGCCCTCGAAAAAAAAATTTCAAAATATCTTCAATGTACAGAATTTCACCTGTTACAGTTTTATTATAAGTAATAAAATAATAATAATAATATTGATTCAGATACAAGTTAGCCCTTGACTGCAATCTCACCTGGTGGTAGGTGACGATACAGTCTTGCTTACGACTATTTCGGATCGGAAGTTCTTGGATTCAGGTTAAATGCAGTGCAAAAAGAGAGATCATTAGGATTCCGTACCTCAAAAGGAAAAAGGAACCCTTATAGGATCAGTTTGTTGTCTGTCTGTCTGTCCGTCTTACAAACAAAGTACGCAACGCTTCGTACAAATAGTACTTTTTTATTTATTTATTCAGATACAAGTTAGCCCTTGACTGCAATCTCACCTGTTGACAGACATAGAAACGGCGAGACTAGTATATTTTAGTTACTTTCACAGCATTATGTCATATGGCATATTATTAGAAAAGAAAAAGAAAGAAAAGAAAAAACGTTTATTTTTTAAAGCTGTACCACACATTACCAGTTACCAACTGGTTAGGTTATCCCAGCGCCTCTTATACTTGAGTAATAAAGTCAAAAAACCTCAAGTAGAAGAAGCGACGGAATAAAGTATGTCATGTGTGGCACAACCCAAAAAAAAAGGTCTATCAACACTATATTTTACAAATCCAACAACTGACAATCGAAAAGAGTAATTTATTACCTATTTTGAACAAATCATTTGACTTTGACTTTTGATCCCGGAAAATCAAAGTTCCCACGGGATTTTTAAAAAACCTAAATCCACGCGGACGAAGTTGCGGGCATCATCTAGTGCATACTAAATAGTTTTTGATTTATCATGCAAAATGTCAAAAAATACTATTTACCTATTTATTTATTTTTATTTTTCACTAGCTGCCCCGGCGAGCTTCGTACCGCCTAACAGTCGATTCTTTTTCAGGAATTTTTTAAAAAATTTCTCTCCGTAAGAACCATATTCGTACTTCAAGGAATATTATAAAAAAAGAATTAGCGAAATCGGTTCAGCTGTTCTCGAGATTTGCGATCAGCAACACATTTAGCGATTCATTTTTATATGTACCGAAATTCTAGTTACATAGTAGTAATAAATTAAGTTACATTGTAAATGCTTATCTCTAAACAGAGATTTAGAGATAAACATTTTACTATTGTAGTACGGAAACCTCGGGGCGCGAGTCTGACTCGTACTTGGCCGGTCGGTCTGTCGGTCGGTCGGTCGATTTATTTTAGAATGCATCGTATCGACAGCTGGTGGTAGTAGTTTACATATTATATCCTACTAATATTATAAACTAGGTGAAGCTATGATAGCCTAGTGGTTAGGACGTCCGCCTTCTAAACGGAGGTCGGGGGGTTCGATCCCGGGCACGCACCTCTAACTTTTCGGAGTTATACGCGTTTTAATTCATTAAATATCACTTGCTTTAACGGTAAAGGAAAACATCGTGAGGAAACCTGCATGCCGAGTTCTCCATAATGTTCTCAAAGGTGTGTGAATTCTACCAATCCGCACATGGCCAGCGTGGTAGACTATGGCCAAAACCCTTCTCACTCTGAGAGGAGACCCCTGCTCTGTAGTGAGCCGGCGATGGGTTGATCATGATGATGATGAGGTGATGCCCGCGACTTCGTACGCGTGGAATTAGATTTTTAAAAATCCCGTGGAAACTCTTTGATTTTCCGGGATAAAAAGTAGCCTATGTCACTCTCCAGGTCAACCATACCCATGCAAAAAATCACTTCGATCCGTTGCTCTGTTGCGACGTGATTGAAGGACAAACCAACGAACCAACAAACAAACACACTTTCACATTTATAATAGGTGTAGTGATGTGTGTGTGTGGATGTTTGGATGTTTGTTACTCAATCACACAAAAAACGGCTGAACGGTTTTGGATGAAATTGGGAATGGAGATAGATAAAAGTGTTAATTAGAATAGAATAGAATAGAATAGAATAGAATAGAATAGAATAGAATAGAATAGAATAGAATAGAATAGAATAGAATAGAATAGAATAGAATAGAATAGAATAGAATAGAATAGAATAGAATAGAATAGAATAGAATAGAATAGAATAGAATAGAATAGAATAGAATAGAATAGAATAGAATAGAATAGAATAGAATAGAATAGAATAGAATAGAATAGAATAGAATAGAATAGAATAGAATAGAATAGAATAGAATAGAATAGAATAGAATAGAATAGAATAGAATAGAATAGAATAGAATAGAATAGAATAGAATAGAATAGAATAGAATAGAATAGAATAGAATAGAATAGAATAGAATAGAATAGAATAGAATAGAATAGAATAGAATAGAATAGAATAGAATAGAATAGAATAGAATAGAATAGAATAGAATAGAATAGAATAGAATAGAATAGAATAGAATAGAATAGAATAGAATAGAATAGAATAGAATAGAATAGAATAGAATAGAATAGAATAGAATAGAATAGAATAGAATAGAATAGAATAGAATAGAATAGAATAGAATAGAATAGAATAGAATAGAATAGAATAGAATAGAATAGAATAGAATAGAATAGAATAGAATAGAATAGAATAGAATAGAATAGAATAGAATAGAATAGAATAGAATAGAATAGAATAGAATAGAATAGAATAGAATAGAATAGATAGAATAGAATAGAATAGAATAGAATAGAATAGAATAGAATAGAATAGAATAGAATAGAATAGAATAGAATAGAATAGAATAGAATAGAATAGAATAGAATAGAATAGAATAGATAGAATAGAATAGAATAGAATAGAATAGAATAGAATAGAATAGAATAGAATAGAATAGAATAGAATAGAATAGAATAGAATAGAATAGAATAGAATAGAATAGAATAGAATAGAATAGAATAGAATAGAATAGAATAGAATAGAATAGAATAGAATAGAATAGAATAGAATAGAATAGAATAGAATGTTTTTTTATTCATGTAAACTTTTTAAAAGTGCTTATGAATAGTCAGGTTTAATTTACCACTGGTTCGGAATGCCGTTCCTACCGAGAAGAACCAGCAAGAAACTCGGCGGTTGCTCTTTTTAATTTTTCAATTTACAATGTTATTATACCGTACTATACAAGCCATTGCACCCCCGTGCATTGCTGGAGCGAGTCAAATCCAAGCTTTTTTATCGTTTACATAGTCTGCGACTGTATAATATGCTTTTTTTAGGAGCATACTTTTAACACATTTTTTAAACTTGTGTAAAGGCAAGTCTAAAATTGCTTGTGGAATTTTATTATAAAATATTACACTCATTCCCACAAATGACTTTCGCACCTTCCAGAGGCGGAGCGCAGGAGTAGCTAGCTTATTTTTGTTTCTAGTTTGCCTATCATGGAGATCACTGATTTTTTTGTAACTGTGAATGTTTTGTCGTACAAAAATTATATTATTGTAAATATATTGGGAAGCTACTGTAAGAATACCTATTTCCTTAAATATCTCTCGTAGGGAATCGCGCGGTTTTAAATTATAAATTGCACGTATTGGTATATAATTAAATTTAGGGTATACCCTAAATTAACACATAGGCTACTTTTTATCCCGGAAAATCAAAGAGTTCCCACGGGATTTTTAAAAACCTAATTCCACGCGGACGAAGTTGCGGGCATCAACTAGTAATAAAATATAATTTGGACTTATCCGAATTCCGAAAGTCAGGGTTGTCAAATCACACTTATATTATAAAGGCGAAATTTTGTATCTGCGTGTGTGTGTGTATAGGTTTGTTACCCTTTCACGCAAAAAGTACAAGACGGATTTGGCTGAAATTTGAAATAGTGATCGCTTTTGAAAGAGTTCTCGTGGGATTAAAAAACCACTATATCCTCGCGGACGAAGTCGCGTGTATCATCTAGTTACAAATATAAGTATGTAGGTCATATTGTGTGCTTAGACAATTTAATTATATACTTGAGTTTTCATGTAACAAATGGATTGGCGGAAGAGGAAAAAGAAACGGTTTAGACTCGCAAAAGCAAATCCCTTGCAAAGAGGAGATCTATTAAAATTCATCAGAATCTTTCCAAACCATAATATTATCTTGTGATGATAATGCCATTACTTTTTCGGGGTTATTCCCGTGAGTCACACCCGACGTGAGTAACAATGTGACTCGACGGGAATTTTATTTGACTGAATATGTACTTTTCCGGGATGCTGAATTTGATAATGACATTTATTTTCAAATCCAAAATAGCAGACATGCACTTTTCACAAAAAATAGAAATGGGTGTCGTTTTCAGGTTTTCCAGGATGCTGGTTTTGATAATGACATTAATTTTTTAATCTAAGATGGCGGGCCAGCACTTTTTATAAAAAATAGACGCGAGTGTCGTTTTCAAGGTTCTCCAGGATGGTGAATTTGATGATGACATTTATTTATTTTTAATAAATACTTATATATTATACTTCTATTTTAGTGGATCACAGGATTTTCTTTGACAAGGAAACGACAAAGCAAAAAATCGAATTGAATTAGATTATGATGCTATCACACCGTACCATTTAGAGCCAGCTTCTGAAAATTTGACACTGTGTTTGTAAGTTGATATTATTTAGATACTAGCTAATGCCCGCGACTTCGTCCGCGTGGATTTCACATTTTTCAAAATCCCGCGGGAACTCTTTGATTTTCCGGGATAAAAAGTAGCCTATGTGTTATTCCAGTTAAGAATTCTAAATTTCATTCAAATCCGTTCAGCCTTTTTTGCGTGATTGAGTAACAAACATCCAAACATCTACACTTTCACATTTATAATTCCACTAGCTGCCCTGGCGAACTTCGTTCCGCCTACGGCCTAACAGTCGATTCAAATTTTTTAAATTTTTCTCTCGGTAAGAACCATCCTCGTACTTCAAGGAATACCTAATTTAAAAAAAGAATTAGCGAAATCGGTTCAGCTGTTCTCGAGATTTGCGATGACATTTAGTGATTCATTTTTATATTATAGACTAGCTTATGCTCGCGACTTCGTCCGCGTGGGCTACACAAAATTTCGAACCCCTATTTCACCCCCTCCAGAGTTGAATTTTCAAAAATCCCTTCTTAGTGGATGCCTGCGTCATAATAGCTATCTGCATGCCAAATTTCAGCACGATCCGTCCAGTATTTTGAGCTGTGCGTTGATAGATCAGTCAGTCAGTCAGTCAGTCAGTCAGTCAGTCAGTCACCTTTTTCTTTTATATATTTAGATTAGGATTAGGATAATATAATTATTATGTTACTAGCTGCCCCGACGAACTTCGCACCGCCTACAGTCGATTCTTTTTCAGGACTTTTTAAAAAAAATTCTCTCCATAAGAACCATCCCCGTACTTCAAGGAATATTATCAAAAATAATTAGCGAAATCGGTGCAGCTGTTCTCGAGATTTGCGATCAGCAACACATTCAGCGATTCATTTTTATATAATATAGAGATTTACTATTTGTTGTCAGATTTGTCAATGCTGAATTATGTTGTATTTTAGTGACTCAAGACATTCCTTTTAGAAGAAAACAAGGAAAATAAAATGAATGTGCCCAATATACGTACCACTGAAATCCAACATGATGCTGCAACATTCAATTCTGTACTAAATATTGAAAGGTCTACCATACCATACTTGTAAGTTGTTATGCTATGTTTTTTGCATACATTCTATATAGATAATACTCACAATATAATTATGTTGATTGTATGTTTATTAATTCCAGAAATGAAATGGAGAGCTTCAATAGTTCTGCGTCGAATGATACATCTAATGTGACTGTTGAAACAGAAAATGATACATATTGTGTTTATGTGTGTAGTGGGCTTTTAGAGGGAAATTGAATTGTACCTACTTCCTACTTATAAAAATAAAATTTTCATTTTTGAGATCAAAGTGGAATTTATTTTGACTTTTGTATACACAAGTAGATAGTATATATAGTTTTTAGTCGCTACTAATAGATAAGTGTAGGCAACAAAAGTTATTTTCACAGACAAACGAATGTGTAATCATGTGTTCCTAATAGGTAATCCGCCAGCACAGAGAATTCAACTCCTAGAGTACGCATATACAAGGTTTTACATGAAAACAAAATCGTAAAATGTTGGCGGGGGACAGGGGAGAATGCTTTGTTGTGATTGGTGGACTGACTAATCAAAACAATGTGCGGAATGAGGGTACCGAACGGGCGTGGGCGATGATTCATTTAAAATTCCGTGGGATCACCACGATTTAGCAATGCAATTCCTTAGGTACAGCATCAGGGTCGAGAAGTGGGTCTTCGAGTTCAATGATAAAGTCTTTACTTGGTAGATATAGGTACCTACCTCCAATATCAATTTATAACCGACAGTTTCAAAATCCCATAAGTTTTGGTGGTCATGTCCCCTGCAGCATCAGGATTGAGGAGTTGAAATCCTGTGTGTCCTATATAAAATGACATTTTATATAGGACAATGTTGCAAAGTTTCTTTATCAATTAAAAAAAATACCCAAATCGGTCCAGAAATCTCGGAGATTTCTGTGTACATAGGTAGAAAAACACAACTCCTTTTTTAAAACTCGGTTAAAAAAGTATCCTTTGTTAATCCTCTACTTGTCTGTAAAAGTCCCGTCAAAATAGGTTCTGCCGTTCCGAAGATTAGCCCGTTCAAACAGACAGACAGACAGACAGTTTTTAAAAACGTTTGATTCAGCTGTTATGGTACAGTTCAAATAACAATATTATGAGCTTGCGGTAGTTATTTCGAAATTACAGACAGACACTTCATAGAAGTATGGATTTCTATAATATATACGAGTTGTTTATACACGCTGAGGCAGTAGTTACCTAATAGGTATGTATGTAAGTGAGATTTTATAGTATTCATCAAAAGATAAGTAGGTAATCATTATCATTCAAAAAAAAATTAAAAAATATTTTTTTCAGTAGGTAAAACAATTTCACATAGTGCGTAGTAATTGGGACCATCCCAGTAACTGTTTTAGTATTGCTACGAGTACTCGTGGCAGGCGACCCCGCTCTTCCATAAAATCTTATACAATAATAATTGAAATAAGTAGTTCCTTCATAAATCATATATTTACAAAAATTCATCGGTGACATCTGTCCAACTATCTGTGTGCCATCATCAATATATCCGGACGCTAGTGTGAGCGCATGCACTCGCTACACTGCTCATCACTGAGTCTATCTCTTTCTATCACAATGTTAGGTGAAATAGCATACAGGTTACCCACGTGGGCCGAGCAGTTCGGACGTGCATCCAGCGTCACCTTAAATAGAGGACACTGATCCACGCAGGTAAGCTAAGTAACGAGGTAGACAAAGAATAACGCTGGCCACGAATTTACATAAGTACTCTTTAACCCCCAGATGGTCAAGACCCAGAGCGCATACACATAGTGGGGCACAGCCTCGGATCACACATCGGCGGCTTCACCTGCAAGGAGTTCACGCGGCTGACGGGCCAGAAGATCGGCCGCATGACCGCGCTGGACCCGGCCGGACCCTGCTTCAGCCATGTGGACCCGGAGTTAAGACTCAAGCGCACTGACGCGCAGTATGTGGACGTCATTCACACCGACGGTGGAGTGTATGGCCTGAAGGATGCTATCGGTGAGTCATGGTCATCATCATCAACCGATAGACGTCCAGGTCTTGTAGAGACTTCCACACAGCGACTCCTTGCAACTCATTTGATGTCGTCTGTCTAGCTAGTGGAGGGGGGTTTGTTCTAACGCCGCGCTGTCTGGTGCGAGCTCGCCATTCTAGCACCTTGGGACCCTGAAGTCTATCGGTTTTCGGCCATTGCCACTTCAGTTTCGCAACCCGCTGAGCTACGTCGGTTACTCTGATTCTCCTACGGCTCTTTTCATTTCTCATTAATTGATCACTTAGAGAAAGCATAGCTCTCTCCATTGTTTGCTGAGTGACTCTGAGTTTTCAGCGTTTGTTTGAAAATCTCCCGTTCCCTCAGGTCACAAGGACTACTACCCGAACAGCGGGTCAGAGCAGCCCAACTGTGTGCTGCAGACGTGCTCCCACTCCCGCGCATGGGAGCTGTACAGCGAGTCCGTGCTCAACCCGGACGCGTTCCCCGCCGTGCGCTGCAAGGACTGGGCCGCGTTCAAGAAGGGAGACTGCGAGTTCGATAAGATCAGGTAAGTTAAATATATAAAAGGAAAAGGTGACTAACTGATCTATCAACGCACAGCTCAAACTACTGGACGGATCGGGCTGAAATTTGGCATGCATTTAGCTATTATGACGTAGGCATCCGTTAAGAAAGGATTTTTGAAAATTCAACCCCTAAAGAGGTGAAATAGGGGTTTGAAATTGTGTAGTCCACACGGACAAAGTCGCGAGCATAAGCTAGTATTTTTATAATTTTTATGGTAGTGGTTTTTACTTGGTGACTTTTTCCACTTCATCTCCTATTAGTTAGCTGAACATGGTTACCAACTTACAAATGTTTGTGCTTTCAGTTATATGGGCTCCCCATCCAAGCCCGGCGACACCGGCGTGTACTTCCTGCAGACCGCGCCCGACTACCCCTTCGGACGGGGGCTCAACGGAACTAAGTACAGGAACACTGAAGGCATTCTGAAGAATGTCGTCAACCTTGCCGGATAAACTGTCTACAGGCGGATTGAAATGTGCCATTGGTGACATGTACCGTACGCGGCCAAAACTGATGAACATCGATCTTTTGGAGATAGCAGATTAATTGTAGAGCACTGTCCTGGTCGTTGAGACCGACAAAACGTCATATGGGTATGAGTGACAGAGACCGCTCTACCAACCTTATCTGTCATGTTCATCACTTTCGGCCGTGTACTGTAAATGGCTTCTGAGGCGATCAAACGGCTTGATGGCAAGCATATGTAGATTTTTGCTTGAGTCAAGCATGTTGAATGTTTTTAATGTTTGCATGATGCTTGCATTTACGTGTTTGATATTTTTGCTACGTTCGGACAGAGCTCGACAAGTGAGAAAAGAACCTTTTGCTGGCTCAAGTTACTTGACGGGCGTATGAAGCTGCTTGAGCAAGCAAAACAAAACTACTGGCTTGCCATCAATTCGCTTGACCGTCTCGCAAGCCCAAAGAGTACAGTAGGTACTACCACTCGTAAGTTACTAGATGTACCTGCGCAGAAATCTTATTTTTGAATGCAGCGGAACATCTTAGCCAGTCATAGCACGCGTCCGTCAGCTATTGGTAGTTGCATACGCGCCATGTTTTGTACGCACGAATCATGAGCCAGATGGTAAGAGTCTCTGTTGTTCTTATGTTTAGAATCTTAGCGTCAAGCAATAAGGTCTGTATTTCATTGGTGTACCGACATTCAGTGTTAGTTGACGTTAGGCTGCGCTTTTCTGCGCAAACGAATTGCCGACGCAAGTTATAAAAGTGGTAGTACCTACTATAGTCCGTTCATTGTAACTTGACGCGTGACTAATATGTCGGCACCATTGCTCTGTTTCTTTATTCCTTAGAGCTTAGGGTTTATTATTGTGTGATTTGCAATGGTGCCAACATGTTACTCACGCGTCAAGTTACGATGAATGGACAATATACCTAGGTAGAATTAATTTAAGTCGATCTTTTAAATACTTGTGTATGCTCTACTCAGTTCTTTGTTGTTTCATTTTGATTTTGTTACACGCAGAGTGTTTTGTCTAAAAGGCTTAAGGATATGACATAGCATTTATACAATAAGTATTATTTAAAACAATAATCTTGTTAAAGTTGCCAAGTTGAAAGTTCTTAAATTAGTAACTCAAAATGACGAATTCTACTAAGTATGTATGTTCTAACATGATTATTATATTTTGTCAATCAAGTCAAAAGACAAGAAGTACTTTGCCAATATCAGAGCAAACTAACAATGGTGCAAACGTAATAATATTGTAGCAGAATGTAAGTGAAAAAATAATTTTCCATCCCACTTCTGATGACGATTATTATTTGTGTGTACCGTTGCGATCTTTTTTATTAAGCCTATTTCATAACATAATAGTACATATTATTTTACAACTATTGAACTAAGAATTGTTAGTTAAAATATAATAATATGTTATAAATAAAAATAAAAGCCGTTTGTTTTAAAATAAAGCATTTTTATTTGTAGGTAAATCTGTTACATCATAATACTAGCTTATGCTCGCGACTTCGTCCACGTGGACTACACAAATTTCAATCCCCTATTTCACCCCCTTAGGTGTTGAATTTTCAAAAATCCTTTTTTAGCGAATGCCTACGTCATAATAGCTATCTGCATGACAAATTTCAGCCTGATCGGTCCAGTAGCTTGAGCTGTGCGTTGATATATCAGTCAGTCAGTCATTCAGTGAGTCGGTCACCTTTTCCTTTTATATATAATTTAGATTATTATCTTCGTTAAATCTATATACCTGTCTATCCTACTAATACTATAAAGACAAAAAAAAGAACCAATTTAAATGAATCTTCACCATTAGAATTTTTTTTTTTAACGCTGGGAAATGCGTTTACGCTCCTGGAAGCCAGCCAACCAACTGGAGGGAAGGTGTGTGGGACTCGCCGGCCGAGGGGCGACCGGAATACCCACTAAAACCCAGCGCCGCCATCTTGCAGAAATGGCGCCCAAAAACAGTTTTTTGACGATAAATTCTTCCCAACTCATTTTAAGATGAAAATGGCTATGTAATAAATGAAATTAGAGACAATTTTCTACAAATTTGTATAGTAATTTTTTTTGTAGGATCAATAGTTTAAGCGTACGAGCGCTGCAAAGTCCACTCCAACACTCGTTTTTTTGGCCAAATAACTCAATTCCACACCACCATGGGGTCTAGTGAGTGGCGCGGTTTTTCTTACGGTATCCTCAGTAGAAATTTCCAAATTGCCCGTGTCTGTTAATGAATATAAGTCTCTAACTTATAACTTTTATGTTACCTACTGTTTTTATCTACACTTCAAGGATTTTTCAAAATAATTTTGAATAATTATTTTAGATTAATTTAATTTTAAATTACATATCAAAAATGGCGGAACCAGCAGGATTTCAACCTGCGTCTCCCTAGTTATTGGGGTGCCCTGGGCACTTGGCAGATGTGAACTGTGGCCTAGCGGTCAAAGGCGCTCCGGGCGCGATGATCAGGGCCCAGGGGACGCAGCAGGTTCGATTTCAGTCGGTTCCGCAATTTTTTTATATGTATTCAAAATTGTCTAATATTTACTGAAGAAGTTGTAGACATAAAGGTAAGTATATTCATCATCATCATCAACAACCGATAGCCGTCTACTGCTGGACATAGGTCTCATGTAGGGATTTTCACACGCCACAGTCCGAATCCAGCGGCTCCCTGCGACTCGTTTGGTATTGTCCGTCCACCTAGTGGGGGGTCTTCCAACGCTGCGCTTTCCGGTGCGAGGTCGCCATTCCAGCACCTTGGAACCCCAACGTCTATTGGATTTTTGTGTATTATAGTTGCATTTTAAATGCAAGTATTTCAAATTAGTCACATCTCTGAGTAAGTGGATAAACATAAGAACATGGTATCATCTATTCCACCTGATTAAACTTGCGTCACTTCCATAATAATATATCGAACCAAGGCCATTTATACTTACGTAAATTGAACAACATACCTCATATAATTATTATAATATTAATAATTATTAAAAAATAATTATTATAAAACAAAAAAGATGTTTCTATGTCCGTTAGAATTTGGAACCATCCAACCGATGTGCCTCAAACCGGTTTCATTAGAAATACAATAATGCGAAGATGGTCTTTATAAGCGTAGTAGCCATGCGACATAATTTTGTATCAATGGTAGTAACACACGCCGGGTATCCGGTTTAGAAGTACGTAGGTACAGTGGCCTAAAATTGGCATGCAGATAGCTCTATGAGATGAGCCGTCAAAGGCCGCTTCATCGAAACGACAACTCGATGGCGGGTGGAGCCTAAAACAGTGCTGATTCCACAGATGATGGAAACAACGTTATCTGTGCGTGTCACCTTTTCCCTCCAACCGCACCACACCCCTAGAGAGGCCAAGTGAATGAATTTTGCTTGAGACATAAGATTTTTTAGTCAAAAACACCAAAGTGAAAATTGCAAATTGGCGTTTGGAATTACGCCTATCTTTTAAAGAGACAACAACACAAACTAAAGACATTTGAAATTATAATAAAGTAAAGTGTGACATGAAGTTGTTAATTTTCCAATTTTGGAGTTTGTTATTATAGTTTACTAGATGATGCCCGCCACTTAGTCCGCGTGGATTAGGGGTTTTAAAATCCCGTGGGTACTCTATTATTTCCGGGATAAAAGTGTCCGTCCCCGGCATGTAAGTTTAATGGTTGAGCCGTGAAAAGCTAGCAGACAGACAGACAGATTTCGCATTTATAATATTAGTATGGATTTACGCACAAATTTTCCTCAAAATTCGCCCGAAAATAGAGATTTTTCAAGGGTCATCCATAACTTTTGAAATAAACACAAAGTTAAGTACTAAGTAGGTATAATATATTAATTGTTTTAGGTCATAGATCATTGAGAGATAAATCGATATAGGGCTTACAGTGCGACAAGGCTACCTTGGCGCGTGGCGAAAATCGGTAACATTGCCGTCAAGTGTCCCCTTTGTTCTTGTTTGAATATTCTAAGCCTTTTTTCTCCAACAGCGCCCCCCTGTCAATGTCATTCAAGTGCCAAGAGAGCCTTGTCCCACTGTAGTTATAGATTTAGTACAAAAAATAATACAAGGGCAACAAGCTTTTTTGATTCAACCCTTAAGGGTGCAGAATAGTGGTTTGAAATTTGTGTGATCCACGCGGACGAAGTTGCGGACATAAGCTATTTTGGTACCTATGTGATGGACAAAGTTTACAGTCATGTGTAGGGATCAGCCATTAGCACAAACTGGAGGCTCGGCTCGCGGCGCAAGACCGTGGCGTGTGTGGAAGTCCCTACAAGAAACCTATGTCCAGCGGTGGAAGTCTATTGGTTGATGATGATGATAATGATAGAGGCTAGACTTACGTACTAGATTGAGCCGGTTCAGCCATGACGTCAGAATGAGACAAAATATATAATTATTGCATTTCGAAACGTCTCTGCAGAACTTAAAATAGCAATATCGATGCAAGTTATTGTTTTGTTCAATAAATTACACTTGTTTAAACATTTTGTTTTGTTCATTGCTAACAATAATATTGAATCGATACATGGATATTTTGCATCACCCATCTATACTAATAGTAATAATTAAAATTGAAGTGTCTGTCTTAATTTCGAAATCACTACCTCATATTATTAAGCTCATATTATGGTTATTTGAACATAGCTCAACGGATTGCGAAGCTGAAGTGTAGATGGACGCAGCACTTAGTTAGAAGAAACGAATAGACTTTGAGGTATTGAGGGAATTGAACCTCGCACCGGAAAGCGCCAGCATTGCCAGACAGTGGATAGATAGCATCAAACAAGTCGCAGGGAGCCGCTGGGCGGCGGCGCCGTAAGACCGTGTGGAAGTCCTTACACGAATCCCTTCTCCTGTTTAATCATAGGTCGTGGTCGGCATTTTCACTTGGGATAATTATGTGAAATCGTAATTATTATTAAAGATATTTTTCTACAACCTAAGGATGAAAAAGCGTCTAAGGGAAATCATTACCCTAATCCTAATCCTAATAATATTATTATAAATGTGAAAGTGTGGATGTTTGGATGTTTGGATGTTTGTTACTCAATCACACAATAACTACTGGACGGATTTGGCTGAAATTTGTAATGGAAATAGATTATACCCTGGATTAACAAATAGGCTTTTTATCCCGGAAAATCAAAAAGTTCCCGCAGGATTTTGAAAAACGTTAAACCACGCGGACGAAGTCGCAGGCATCAGCTTGTAAATTTATAACGATACTAGCTTCTGCCCGCGGCTTCGCCCGCGTGGCCTACAGGAAACAAATGGCATTTTTTTTCTGAAACAAACATTATAACATCAGGACACGCACTCTGAACAGCACCGAATAACACATATAACCTTCCAACCCCCATTTCACTCCTTTAGGGGGGATTTTCTTATATTCGTTTCTTAGCTGAAACCTAACCTCAAGAAAAAACCTACTTTCCAAATTTCAAGTCAATTATAATATCAATAATTAAAACTTTCCCATATTTTACCACTCTAATGGGCGAATTTTCCAAAAATCCTGAAACACGTATTTCTTCATTTGTGACCCAAAACCCAAATACCAATTTTCATGCAAATAACTTGAAAAATTACCGACTTTCATACAAAATTCCATCCCCCATTTAACCACTTAGGGGTGGAATTTCGAAAAATCCTTTCTTAGTGGATACCTACTCTTCACAAAGAATAGACCCTCCAAATTAGGACCAGCGGTTTAGGCTGTGCGTTGATATCTATGTCAGTCAGTCAGTCAGTCAGTCAGTCAGTCAGTCAGTCAGTCAGTCAGTCAGTCAGGACTTTGAATTTTATATATATAGAAGATGCAAGACAGATGCATAAAGGTAACTTGTTTGGCCAACTGTACCATGATCGATCGCGCTGCACTTTATAAGGAGCTGGCGTGGTTAGCGAATTTACTTATACCTAGTCATTTATTATCTAGTCGAGGGGCCATCACTTATTATTAAATATCATTTATCTGAAAATGTGAGTAGATAAAAACTAAAACAAAACGATATCTGTATTCGATCGATTGTTTGATTTTCGATGATTCTCGAACTGTATTCGATGATTCGATCGATTACGATGAATTTCGATTCACCTAAAATAATTGAGATCGGTAAAATTAATTAATTTTACTGGAGTCAATAATGTAATTAATGGTTATTATTATCGGTACCTGCATTTTTTTAAGATGTTAGTTTTATCAAAATATAAATTTATTTTATTTAAGGGGAGGTTTCGCTGGTAACGAGGTAACGCAGCCAGCGTTCGGCACCCTGCCTCGTTGCGGTGGTTTAGATGATATTTTCGATTTGTAATTTTTATGTTCAATTGTTTAGATTCGTTTTATTAATTAAATATGAAAGTGTGTTTGTTTTTTTAGGGGAACAAAAATATCTTTATAAATTAATTTAAAAAATATTGCGTAAGAATTTCAATTTTTTTTAAATAAAAAAATAGCAGACACCTCAATTAATATTTCTTAGTACTCATAGTACCTTACCTAATAAACAAAATTCTTAAAGATTTTGCAATCAGGGCTCCGAAAGGCTAGTTTCATAATAGTTATATTATATTTCGTTACTAGCTTATGCTCGCGACTTTGTCCGCGTGGACTACTCAAATTTCAAACTCCTATTTCACTCCTTTAGGGGTCAAATTTTCAAAAATCCTTTCTTAGCGGATGCCTACGTCATAATAGCTATCAGCATGCCAAATTTCAGCCCGATCCGTCCAGTAGTTTGAGATGCGCGTTGATAGATCAGTCAGTCAGTCAATCCGTTTTTTTTATACGTTTACCTTTTCCTTTTATATATTTCGTTATATTGTCAAAAGTGCTATTTTTCTTAAAAAATCGTTAAGGTTTTAAAAATCCTTCCAGAGTAACAGAATGAGGGGAGTTTCTTTACTGCTTGAGTTCTGCATCCTGATGTCAGTAGCACCATCAGCTGTGAGATCTAACACGGGTGAGTCCGAGGCAGGAACAGCAGGTATAGTTAAAGACCTGGAGAGTGAGATAAGGCTACTTTTCATATCGGAAAATCAAAGAGTTTCCATGGGATTTTAAAAATCTAACTACACGTGGACAATGTCGCAGACATCAGCTAGTGTTATTATAAACGAGCTGATGCCCACGATTTTGTCAATTTCGATTTACAAAAATCCCGTAGGAACTGATTATGTAAGTAATAAAAATTAAATCAAGAACATTTCAACGGCGTATATTTTTTGTAAATATAAATTTTTTAGTGATAAGTTTTTCTGTATGTATATACTATATATAGTTTTTTTTTGTTGTATAGACCTATAAATTTAGAACATTTCAATAAATAATTTCATTTAATCATTTTCATGAAAAATTTTACCGAACTTATTTAAATTTTACTAGTAGGTAGTATAGTTCGCGATACAGGTTGAGATGGCAATCGGGGTATGAGGCGAGGGGACGCCCCGCATATCCACACGTCACTCGCACAGCCCGCGCTGCGAGCGAGCTCGGGCTGTGCGAGTGTGCGGGGCGATCCCTCTCCCATTGCCGTCTCGACCTGTCGCGTTCTACTGAACTACGAGCTACGAGTACGTGCTACGCCACTCTACGTGCTACGGCCGCCTTTGCTTTCACTATTTTGGGCATTGGCTGATTCATAAAGCACCCATTTTTATTATCACTGATTTATTATGAGATTGATCTATATTTTAGAAAATAAAATCATAACTTTGAATATGTTATTAGCAGCATCATGAAACTTCCCCATTGTCATACCATCATTTTTTGTCGAAAATAAAACAATAATACTTAAAGGCAAAGCTAGCCTTATCTAATTACTATACAAATCATACCCGCGTGGAATGGTGCCAAGAATACTGGCTGCATTTCCGCGCTGGACAGCCAGGCTGATCCGTTGCGCAAGAAATGAGCCAGCCCTTCTGTCACCAGGATGAGGCTATTATTCGCGGTGAAATGTCTCGTAATTTTTAGGGTTCCGTACCTCAAAAGGGAAAACGGAACCCTTATAGGATCTTTTGTCTGTCTGTTTGTTCGTCTGTCTGTCAAGAAACCTACAGGGTACTTCCCGTTGACCTAGAATCATGAAATTTGGCAGGTAGGTAGATCTTATAGCTGACATTTGGGGAAAAATCTGAAAACCGTGAATTTAGGGTTAGATCACACACAAAAAAATTAAATTGTGGTCATGAACTAATAATTAGTATTTTCAACTTTCGAAGTGAGTGACTATATCAAGTGGGGTATCATATGAAAGGTCTTCACCTGTACATTCTAAAACAGATTTTTATTTATTTTTATGCATCATAGTTTTTGAATTATCGTGCAAAATGTCGAAAAAATACGACTGTAGTACGGAACCCTCATTGCGCGAGCCTGACTAGCACTTGGCCGCTTTTTTTTTTGATGTCGTAGTCACAGAACAGAACCTACTTCCCCTCATGTGATACTTATACTTTTGTGTGATGTGCAGTGGTGGGGGCACTCGGCCAGGAGTTGCAGACCATCACGCAGCCCGTCGTCACCGCCGTCTCATACATCGGTTCCGCCCTGTGTGAGTTATACCTAACGACTGAAATTAAGAACAGCTAGGGTGTCTGGCAGGGTGTTCCCACGACACAAACTGGCAATGCATGACGTGATTTCTAGTACTATTCCGAGGAAAATATAAAGAAATTGACTTTATACTTTGACTTACCTACCTAAAGATTTTTTACACCATTGTTACCTGTTACCTGTTCTTTGCTCGGCTTCGCCTCCAATAATACTCGGCCAGTAATCGCTTTATTCCAGGCCTGCACTGTAATGTAACAAGGCGGCAAAAAAAAACTTTAACAAAAAGCGAAAAACGAGACTATTATTTATAGGAAATCTTCTTAGCAATCTGACTAACTGACTGACTGACTGATCTATCAACCCACAGCAACTAAACGGGTCGGGCTGAAATTCTGCATGCAGATAGCTATTATGGCGTAGACATTCGATAATAAAGGTTTTTGAAAATTCGACCCCTAAAGGGATAAAATATTAGTTTGAAATGTATGTAGTCCATGCGGACTAAGTCGCGGGCATAAGTTTTATTACATTACATTACTAATATTATAGTTAACTAGAACTATAATATTAGTAAAATATTAGTAATTTAGTAGTAGTAAATTATTATAAACCTAACCTATAATGATCTGGGGAACAGGTCCAAATGTTCAGCGATTATTGGGAGTGTCGTACGACCAGTTGCAGGGGCCCAACGAACCTGACCTCAGCGAGTTGAAACTGTACATCAGGACCAAGTGAGTATTTCTTCATAATATCGGAAATTTCGTGGAAAGGAAGACATCGTGAGGAAACCTGCATGCCGGAGAGTTCTCCATAATGTTCTCAAAGGTGTGTGAAGTCTGTCAATCCGCACTGGGCCAGCGTGGGGGCTATGGCCAAACCCTTCTCATTCTGAGTGGAGACCGGTGATTACGTATCTCGCGACAGACTTGCGACAGGCGTAAATCTCGCGATCATTGCTGTCAAACGTCACACGTAACAGCGGCTAGAGAGAGACAGCAATAGCCACAAAGCAAAATAAGAAGAAGAGAAACAGCAAATGAACTGTCGCATTGCTACAGCTGTCGCGTTTTACGTAATCACTCCGCCGGCTTGAGTGAGCCGGCAATCGTTTGATGATGATGATGACCGGAAAGGAAACTAGCAGTGGGGGGTTTCAAAGTCATGACTTTCTCAGGCCGGAGACGCAACCCGTAAGCCTAGAGCTCAGAATACAGAGTAGGTACTTAGTACAGGTAGCCTAGAGAAAATTGACTGTATGTATTATAAAAAACCGGCCGTGTGCGAGTCAGGCTCGCGCAATGAGGGTTCCGTACTACAGTCGTATTTTTTCGACATTTTGCAGGATAATTCAAAAACTATGATACATAATAATAAATGAAAATCTGTTTTAGAATGCACAGTTGAAGACCTTTCATATGATACCCCACTTGATATAGTTATCTTACTTAGAAAATTGAAAATACTAATTATTAGTTCATGACCACAATTTAAATTTTTTTGTATGATCTAACCCTAAATTCACGGGTTTCAGGTTTTTCCCCAAATGTCAGCTATAAGATCTACCTACCTGCCAAATTTCATAATTTTAGGTCAACGGGAAGTACCCTGTAGGTTTCTTGACAGACAGACGGACAGACAGACAGCAAAGTGATCCCATAAGAGTTCCGTTTTTCCTTTTGAGGTACGGAACCCTAAAAATTAATCATATTAACAGACATTTGTTGTGCAAGCAAGGCTGCAAAGTTGTTATTTGGCGCGCAAGTTTGTATTGAGTTCTAAGCAAGGGAAAGACGCTAAGACAGTTGTGACGTCACACACTGGAGCCGCGTGAAACGAAATTATTCTTGCAAGCGCAACTTTAAAGTTTCATAACTTTTTCAGTTGTTGAGATATTTTAAAGATTCTTTCACATTTTTGTTATATTTTACTTTTTTATAGGTATTAAATTCAAAAAGGGAAACTTCTCGTACCTAAACTATGAATTTAAGTTTGAGAGCCTCAATAGCTCAACGGGTAAAGGAGTGGACTGAAAACCGAAAGGTCGAGTTCAAACCCCGCCCGTTGCACTATAATGTCGTACCTACTCCTAGCACAAGCTTGACGCTTAGTTGGAGAGGAAAGGGGAATATTAGTCATTTAACGTGGCTAATATTCTGTTTAAAAAATAAAATAAAAAGTGATGACAAAATGTTTTTATTTTCTAGGGATGGCGACACGATAATAAAACTAACGGACGCGCCGGACTTCTTGCTCCAATCGAACACGATAGACCCGGCGAAGAGCGATATTATAGTCCTGTACATACACGGCTTCATCGAGGATCCATCGGGTTTCAGCTTCGACACCGTGAGCCAGGCCTACCTCGACAAGGGTGGGTTCAGCGATATATGCTCCACGACATGGGGCAATCGGAATCCGCTTCAGGCGCAGTCTGTTTCTACGAACATAATATAATAATAGATAAGTTAGGACAGAGTAGATCAACTGAAGGGTTGTGGTCTTTATCTCCCACGGGGACCGGCCGTGTTGGGAGAAGTTTCGGCTGGCTGGTGAACAGGGTTCTTATTGTGGCTATTTATGGGTTGGTTTCTCAAAAGATTCCTACTGTGATATATTTTATTATAAGTAAGTATTTTAAGTTAGAACAGACTATAACACATAGACTAAAGAGCTATCGGCGCGGCGAGGTGCGGTGCAAATTAAAATCCGTAAATTTGAATTTAAATGTATGAAAATCCGATGCGGAATTAATTAAAAATATATACCTAACATACTATAATACACACATTTTCATTCCTTCTCTATTAGTAACTCAACCAACTACGCCATTGGTAATTAATTGGCCGCAAAAATCTAATAAATCTGCTTCATGCAAAAGCAGTGGCCCTACCGCGGTTGTTTGACAGCTACAATGTCACGATCGCAATCATCTCTGATTGGTTAATGCTCGCTCACTATTGGCCACAATGCATTGTTGCAACAAGAATCGCACAAATTCAGCCAATCAGAACAATTGAGATTGTAATAATGATTGATGCAGGTTTTAGACAATCGCCCTACAGATTTCATGTTTTCAATGCGTGTGTCCTACCTGTAATGACGTCTGCAGCAGAAACGTGGATGCTCACAGTTGACCCAACCTCGTCCACAAATTAAACGTCGTTCAGCGCGCTATGGAGCGAGCTGTACCTGTTGGGTATCTCTCTGGGAGTGACAATGGGCAGGTCCTGTCTGTCGCAGCACTGACGACCGATGGGGCAGACGTGTTCCGCGGGCTGATCACGTATCTCGGTGGTATCTCGCGACTGGCGTAAATCTCTTGCTGTAAAACGTCCGGCTAGAGAGAGACAGCAATAGCCACAAAGCAAAATAAGAAGAAGAAGAGAGACAGCAAATGAACTGTCGGCTTGCTACTGCTGTCGCTACTGCAACGTTTTACGTAATCACCCCGCGGGAGTGGAGACCACGTACCGGTCAGCGCAGTGTAGGGCAACGTCCAGCCCGCTGGTCTGACGACCGTGTTTGATGCGTGGTCTTGGAAAAGCCTATGTCCAGCAGTGGACGAATAATAGCTGATGGAATGGAATAAGGATTTTATGTCCGTGATTGTTCTCCCCAGGTCGAGTGAGCGTGCTCGCGCTGGATGCCAGCTCGCAGATTCGCTTTTTTTACACCCGAGCTGCGACGTTGGTTCGCTTCATCGGAGGGCGGCTGGGTGCTGTACTGGCGGCCTTATTTGACCGTAAGTCCCTTCTTCTGCATCGTATTCCTCATCGCATAGTACGCTGGCGAAGCCGCGGGCATCAGCTAGTTTTGAATAAAATGCTTTGACTCGCCGAGGCGAGGCGGGTCATCTATATACCTACTATCTATATCTATACTGATCTATTCTATACTAATAAATAAAATTGAAGTGTCTGTCTGTAATTTCGAAATAACTAGCTCATATAGTTATTTGAACTGCACTAACCATAACAAAATCACGTTTTAAAATTTTTGTCTGTCTGTCCGTTTGAACGGGCTCATCGTAAATTGTGATGATGGCACGATATTTTTAAAGCGTTTAAATGTTTTTACGAAATTTGGGCTGAGTTACCTTGCATCTCGGAGAAAGGCTATTACGGGCAGGCTACTTTTTGTCCTGGAAAATCAAAAGATCACACGGGATTTTTAAAATCTTAATCCACACGGGCGAAGCCGCGGGCATCAGCGAGTTTAAAGTATACTAGCTTATACTCGCGATTCCGTCCGCGCGGACCACATAAATTTCAAACTCCCATTTAACCCACTTAGGGGTGGAATTTCAAAAAATCCTTTCTTAGTGGATACCTACTCTTTACAAAGAACACACCCTCCAAATTTCATGTCTCTAGAACCAGCGGTTAAGGCTGTGCGTTGATATCTCACCACCTGGGTGTCTGGTGCACTTCGACCGTCCGTCCTCAATGTTCCCACTAGATTATAACATGGGGTTATTCAAGGGGCGGACCAACAAATTCCTGAAAGGCCGGCAACGCATCGGTGGTTCCTCTGGTGCTGCAAATGTTCATGGGCGGCGGTAATCACTTAACATCAGGTGACACGCCTGCTCGTTTGCTCGCTATCTCTATTTAAAAAAAAAAAAGATTATTATTTATTATTTATTATTTATTATTATACCATAATGTGCACTGTCCTTATAGGGTAGTCCTAATGCGACAGTGCACTCTAATCTATCTTATACCTATTTACAATTATACTTAAAATTAAAAAATAAATTATTTACAACGATAATAAAATTATTAATCTACTAGGTTCTACTATCTATCTACTAGGATATGTAAGTCAATCAGTCAGGACTTTTAATTTTATATATACAGAAGATAATATCTCTTTTCACAGTGGGTGTCGACCCGGGCCTGATACACTTAGTGGCGCACAGCCTCGGCGCGCACATCGCCGCCTTCGCCTGCAAGGAGTTCACGCGGCTGACGGGCAGGCAGGTCGGGCGCGTCACCGGCCTGGACCCGGCCGGACCCTGCTTCAGCCAGCTGGCCGCGGAGCTCCGGCTCAAGAGCACGGACGCGACCTATGTCGACGTCATACACACGGATGGAGGAGTTCTCGGCTTGAAGGAGCGTTGCGGTTAGTAGCATAAGCCTTAGAATCGTCTAGACTTCATTATTTTTATGAGACTACAATGGCACCTCATTGGCACCGACCCCAAAAAATATTATTATGGAACTATATTAACTCTTGTATACATAACGAATTCTATTTAATATTGTCCACAAAAATCCTTGAAAAACTTGATCTCAAAGCAAAAGCTAGCAAAATAAGATATTATAATCGCTTTGAGATTCTATACATTAAAACAACAAAAAAAAACTATATATAGTATATACATACAGAAAAACATTATAATATATTCGGTAATAAATTAAATTATTTTTAATTTTTAGTGTTTCTTGTATTGAAGTCGGTTTTTATTTTTTTTTGTAAAAAAATATATTTCACAATTTTTAGTGGCCCCATGGTATTCAAATATGCTATGCCTGGTTAAAAATCTACTGTTTACTAAGCTATTACACTGATCGCGAGCAATTTACTCTTATCCGTTGAGGAGTTCCATTATCTATCTTCGAAGATGGTCATCAGATCCTCACCGAATTTAAATGGGACCACCTTTGAAGAATACCCTTTCAAACAAAAAAAGAATTTTCAAAATCGGTCCAGGCGTCTTTGAGTAATCAGGCAACATACATAAAAAAATAAAATAAAAAAATCCGACGATTTGAGAACCTCCTCCTTTTTTGAAGTCGGTTAAAAAGACCCCTTCAATGCAACATTTGCCAGAAAATCACTCGTTCTCTCAGGTCACAAGGACTACTTCGTCAACGGCGGGTCGGCGCAGCCCGGGTGTTTAACGGTCCTATGCAACCACTTTTACTCTTGGAAGGTGTACAGTGTGACCGTGCCGGACCCGGAGGCGTGCCCCGCCGTGCGCTGCAAGGACTGGGCCGCGTTCAAGAGGGGCGACTGCGAGTGGGATAAGATCAGGTGAGTAAGTAAGAGTAGGTTAGGTTAACCTGCTTCAAGAAATTAGGAAGTTAAGGGGGCTCAGGACGGTTCAAAGATTCAAAGATTCAAAGATTCTTTATTTGCGGAAACATTTTACAACGAGATGTTATTACATAAAATTGTCCAGTAGAAATGTTTCGCCTTAAATATTAGGCATGCAAAACAATTAGTAAACCTAGTAAAGCAATAACTATAAGTAATTTGACGCACGTTGTCTTTGTCTATGTTAAAATTCAAAATTTAAAAATGTCTAAGTTGAAAAAAATTCGTTAATGTTATATAATGTCTTGTCTATTAAAAAATCATGCAATTTATTCTTAAATTTATTTATATTATTACATTTCCTTATCTCCCCTGGTATCTTATTATATATCTTTACCGCCATGACACAAACACTTTTGTTAAGGAATGAGGTTTTGTGAGTGGGAAACCGAAATATGTCTTTACAGCGTTCTCGGTTAATTCGAACAAACAAATTTTCGTTATTTCTTAAAAATAGAGCTAGTTCGAATATATATAGCGATGATACAGTGAGAACATTGTGTTTTTTAAAGTAAGGCTTGCAACTATCCCTTTTTTTTATCTTACATATCGCTCTTATGCACGGTGCTTTCTTCATACAATTGTAGGAGGGTAATTACTATATTATTATTTGATACTGTACGCTCAAAACTAAGTATTGTATCGATAAATCTCGTCATTATCTAAGTTTATTGATATATGAAACATTGAATAAAATATTGATTTTAAAATAAAGTTACGAGCCTCAAAAATTCCCACTTTAACACAAAATTTATGACAAATTTGGGCGTAAATAAATAAGATTAGGGGTATGAAAATTCTAACGAAATTTAACATTCGATATAGTTTATTTATTCATTAGTTGAAATAACTATACTTTGCAAACATAAACTCAGTAGTTTTTCTCAAAAATACTTTTCCTAAACCCTTAATTTCAGTGAAAATCATCGTGCCTCTCACCTTTCTCATACAATGTCAAGTGAAAAGCAAACAGGTTCGGTCGAGCCTACTGCGTCACCTTAAAGTGGCATTCCTGTTGAAATAATATTGAAAATGACGAGCATATAGACTTTGTTATTAAATTCCAAGTCCCAACTCTTGGGGGGTGTGGGGTTGGAAAGTTTGCTGGCGAATTGATGTTTTAGGTACCAAGCAATGCAAAAAGTTTGGTTTTGGAAGTCGGTTTTTTAATGATTTTTTTTTAATTCTATTAATATTTTGTTTAGATGGATATTTTTAAATTCGTATATCTTTTGAATGGATTTGAATAATTCAAAAGTAATCTTACAGGTATTAAAACAGTCTTGAATACGAAATGATTTAAGTATTTGGATATGAATTAATAGAAAGGTATGAATAACATGGTCTAATTTTGGTTGGTATTTCTATCAACATTTAACATGTAAAAAAAGAAAGACATTTTGAGTTACCTACATTACTGAAGTTTTAGTGGGTGATCCCTAATTTTTTGTTTATTCCCCTAATGTTATTCAGGGATACTGTAGCATTAATAGTGAAAGAATTTTTGAAATCGGTTCAGTAGTTTTTGATTTTATTCGTTACAAACATACAAAAAATCTTATTAATTAACTACTTAAAACGCAGAATAACTCCGAAAAGTTAGAGGTGCGTACCCGGGATCGAACCCCCTGACCTCCGATTAGAAGGCGGACGTCCAAACCACTATCTATCACAGCCTTACATCATACATACCTACATCTTTTTTTTTTTTAATTATAGAAAAGCGCTTGGCTCTGGTGGCAAGTGATAATGCAGCCTTAGATGGAGCGCGCTTGTCTAGAAGATGCCTATTCACTCTTGACTTGAAGGTACCCATATTATAATTGGAGGGGAAAACTGATGCTGGAAAAGGATGTTCCAAATCTTAGCGGTTCGAATCAGATCAAATCGCTTCGTACGCATCCGTGGAATTTTGACTACGTACGGGTGCAGACCTTGGCGATGCCTTGCGGTACGATAGTAGAAAGGTGAAGGAGGAACCAGGTTGAAATCATATTATGTAGTAAAACACAGACATTTTCTTTGTAATTTCAGTTACATGGGCTACGCATCCAAACCCGGCGACGAGGGCTCGTACTTCCTCGTGACCGGAGCCAACTACCCGTACGGGTTGGGAGCCAAAGGAACTAACTACACGAACACTGACGGCGTTCTGAGGAATGGTCTCAGACTTGTGGGATAAAAGTATTTCACGTCGGATTGAAATGTACCAAACTAACTTTATAAACACGTAAAATTTAACTTCTCACGCGCCATTTTCACTTTGTCTAGTGGGAGGCTTCGGCCGTGGCTAGTTACCACCCTACCGGCAAAGCCGTGCCGCCAAGCGATTTAGCGTTCCGGTACTATGCCGTGTAGAAACCAAAGGGGCACGGGTTTATTAAAACTGCCATACCCCTTCCAGGTTAGCCCGCTTCGATCTTATACTGCATCGTCACTTCTTCTTCTTCTTTGTCGTATCACTCTTGGCAGAGCGGTCGTGGTCATCACGAAGCAACGTCTTTGAGGGCAGATGTTATATGCCTCACGAGCATTCGCCATTTCTCCCTGCTGGCTGACAGCCTGGTACACTCGTGCAAAGGACCGCCCACAGCAGACTTAATTTGGTCGGTCCATCGCATGGGTGACCTTCCTCGCCCTCTGGTGCCCTCCACCTTGCCCTGCACGACAAGACGCTCAATCGAGTCACTCTCACGCCGGGAGACGTGTCCGAAGAATTTTAATATGCGACTCTGTACTATCGACGAAAGTCGTTTTTTAATGCCGAGTTCTTGGAGTATAGAGATGTTGGTTCGAAATTCGGTCCATGAGACTCCTAGCATTCGCCTCCAGCACCACATCTCCAGAGCATCAATCTTCTTCTTCTCGACCAGTCGCAAAGTCCACGTCTCCGCAGCGTATAAAAATATGGGGAAAACAAGTGTTTGAACGAGCCGGATCTTCGTAGCTTTTGTAATGTTCCTGTTCTTCCATATTTTCTTCAGCTTGTCCATCGTCACTTACCACCAGGTGAGATTGAAGTCAAGGCCTTACTTGTATATGAACAAAAAAAAATATATGTGTAAAATTTCATGTCAAAAGTACGATTTTAGCCCTTACTTTTTTACGACAGTTGACCTATATAAAATAGCGTGTGAGGAGTTATTTTTTACTGAACATACTAAATTTAAGCCTTGTGATGCACAAGAGCGATGATATTGCTGTTGTGCATCGTGTCAGCACATCATCGCATCGCGCAGCGCAGCGCAAGTGCGTTTGGACTTTAAATCCATCTTCTCTACCTAGTTCTGTTTTTTACTGCTTCATTTTAATTTTATCATCTTGTCCTAACGACAAAATTTACCGGCAAGGAACGGCATTCCGAACCAGTGGTAAATTAAAACTACCCGACTATTCGAAAGCGCTTGTAAAAAGTCTACTTGAATAAAAACATATTCTATTCTATTCTATTAAAAATCATCATCATCTTCTCTACCTAGTTCTGTTTTGTGCTGCTTAATTTTAATTTTATCATCTTGTCCTAATTGGGTTGTTTGTTTGTTTGATAATTATTAATAAAGTTGGTTTTCCCTAGGTTTTTGTTATTTCTTATACCTATAACTGTATATGTTCTTAACATGATTATCCATACTTCCATACTTATCCATACTAATACTATAAATGCGAAAGTGTGTCTGTATGTTGGTCTGTCTACTAGCCTTTCACAGATTTTGACGATATTTGGTACAGAGACAGACATACCGGGGAAGGACAAAGGCTACTTTTTATCCCTGAAAACCAAAGAGTTCCCACGGGATTTAGAATAAACCTAAATCCACGCGGACAAAGTCGCGGGCATCATCTAGTTACGAATAATTTACCTATCAATATAGACAAAGCTGGACAAAGGTAAGTATACTTACATGTAGCAGAATCTGTTTCTACGATGTACCTACTCGAGTGATTTATATTTCCATATCACTTCTGCGGGATGATTCGCTCGGTGTCTAACGCTGAATGATAGCCAGCGAGCTCATTTGACATTGGTTGGTTCTACATTGCTGCTTCACTGAGTGATATTAAAATAGTTTTTCGTAGAAAACCGTAATTGGATTAAAAATTGATGTCAAAATATGAGCTCGTTGGCAATCATTCAGTGTTAGACACTGAGCGAATCAGTAGGTAGATGCCGAATATTTCCGTAGACCGCCGCTACATTTTTTACCATAAAACCTATTAAACTAAGAGCCAGCGCGTGCTAGACCTTCGTTATTTTATAAAAGCTGAAAGTTTCTCTACATATTATTGTCCCCAACACTGGGAGGAACGCTTGTTTGGATCATGGTGGCTTTGGGAGGTTAAAAAGGCGGAAAAAACCTTACGTCAAAGTATAAAGTCTAATTGTTTATATTTTTTGAGGATTAGTAATACTGGTACTTTCTAATACTATTCCGAAGAAAATATAACACAATTTGACTTTATACTTTGACGTAAGATTGTTTACGCCTTTTTCCCAAAGCCCCCATGACCCGAACAAGTGTTGGGGACACACAAACTTTCAGCTTTTATAAAATAACGAAGTTCTGGCACGCGCTGGCTTTCTCTCTATACTTCTTAACAAAAGATTTTTCATGAATTAAGAATTACGAAATCCAGCAGTTAGTTAAATAAAAGCCATTTGTTTTAAAACAAAGCATTTTATTTGTAATATCTGTTACGTCATAACTTCGTTAAATATCAAATAATACGGAGCTGGGACTCTTAGAAAAATAAACATCTTCAATAAATACAAAAACACAGGACATTGCGTACACTCGACCAATTAATTGTAATTGCAATTGTATTTTCGGTATCATTTATTTAAATGTCTATTTTTTCGATTTTTTGCGAACATTTATTCCTAAAAAACATATTGCTGTCATCGAAACTAAATCGATAACGCAAAATAATCGTTTCGTTTATACATATTTCAATAGGTATGAAAAATAGAAAATATGCAAGTATTGAAAAATATTAATTATCCTCGAGTATACGCAAATCGATTCGAGAATATGAGAAGGAGATGTTAACATTTCTAAGTAATAACATATTTTTTATTATTCAGGTTTTGTACATAACATTTTAATTTTAAGAATTTTAAGAGGTTACAATTTTTTTTATACTTATAAAAAAAATTAACATCCTTTTCGCATATTCAGGAATTTCACAATTAATTAAATAAAATTACGAATGTTTTAAAAAGAGAAACTAAGAGCAACGCTACAATTACACTCTGATTCTCAACCAGGCAGCGTCAACATTATAAACTTAATGTAATACAAAAATCCGTTACGTCTACTGTACGAAATATATTAATTAATTATACATTATAATAATTGTACAAAATCAGTGTTTCGTCTGTCGTACCGTACGTCTATCTGTGGGCGAATCACGGACTAAAGGAAAATAATAGACAGAAGAGATTGCCAAAGACTGAAGCCGGTATATTTTATACTGCGTTATTAATACTGCGAATACGTTTTAAAGTCGAGTGTATTAATGGTACAATTCGTCTAATCAGTTTGATCGCGGCTTCGTTTGCAAATAAATTTCTTTTTTTGGTTTTATGTAATGAAAACGCTAAATCGCTTGGCCACCACGACCGAAGACTCTCACTAAACGCAACCCACGACTACAGTTGAAGTAATGCATATTTCTTGGAACACTTATATTCGCGTCTGTCCATCTTTTTTCTCCAGTCAGTGAGGTGTGAATATGCAAAAACTCGTTGTCAAAAAATATATGAATATTTAAAGCAAAACTACCTTGAAATTGAGCTTAAATTACCAGTTTCTATATTTTCATATTATATGGATCGTACACCTATTATCAACATTAATTGACTAAGTATTTTATATATTTTGAAAATAACTCACATTATTTTCAATGCAATATTAAAGTGCATAATATAAAATGTCAAAGAATGAATAATTTACTGGTATATTTGCATATATTTGTGCAACTATAATATAGTTTAAACGTTAAAATATTGTTTCAAAAATTATACTTCAATAAGTAATTAAGTTATATGAAATGCTTAAATAAGTACTGCTTCGTGTAAAATATAAACAAACCTATATATCTATTCGCCCACAGAGAAAAAACAACCTGTTGTCTATGCTTATAAGAAACAAAGAAACAAATATAAAATTAATAGGTATTTAAAATAAAAACGATAGAAAACCCTATTTTAAATCTAAATTGAGAAATACACTAGGTATTTTGGAATGTCCGGTCGTTTTATATAAAAAATGGTGATACAATGAGTTTTAATTTAATTTCTCCTTTATTATTGTACGAATAATTTATTTCGAAGCGAAGTCGTTTTACTGCCGCATAAAATAAAATAAAATATTTGAGAAATTTCAATAAGATGATGCATTTATGGAGATGACTACATAAATAAATAGCACTCAGTTTTCTTTATGTGTAAAACATATAAAATACTGTACAAACTTTATTGGACGACGGACGAAGTCTAATGCAGTCTACGCACATTTAGATGAGAAATATTAGTTGGAATCAAAAGAGCTAGAACCCAGATCCGTAAACCGAAAAAAAAAAGGAAAATTCGTACAATAATAAAATGAGTTTTGTGCTCGTGATATCAGTACGAAATGCTCCTCTGGCCTTATCAATTAACAGCTAAGGACACTAAACATCGACCGTGTAAGCCATTTCTCAGCAAACAAACAAAACAACTAATATAACATGTCACCTTTCATAAATAAATATAGTACATATAAAATATCGATGTATTAGATTATAATTTATACATTACAAATGTATGTCAGAAAACTATTTAAATATAAAATCGTTATTATTACCATACACTAAACATTAATCTACAGACACATTACTGGGCCGTGGCGGTTTGCAAGTTTGACCGCAATCTTGCGAGCGTCAAAACGCTAGAGCAATTATATATATTTCAATTATTATATTTCACTTCAATGGCACTCACCAAAACAGCAATATATTCGTAACTTTAAGGAAAAGGATAGTTGAGATTTCTCAATTTTAACTAGCAAAGTTACAGTTAAGCCAGAAAGGCAGTGCCACTCGAGTGTTTTATTTTGTTGGAATCAACTTCACAGCGAAGTGCCGTCTACCTTTTTTCGTTTAGTCTGGAGTCACGTTATATTAGTCGTTTTCTTACATTTGCGCAAGCGACTTATCCAAAAGCCGTATATAACCATCCATGTTCCAGCTTAAAAAATAATGAAAAAAAAGTACGGCACTAAATACACAAGACATATAGAATTACATTAAACCCTAAATAGCACCTAAATGGTGAGATATATTAGAATTAGCTGTTTCTCACGCGGGGATGTCTAAAAAAATCTGTTTTCTCGACTCACGCAACTAATCTAATGAATATTGCGTTAAAACTAAGAATAGGAATGACTTTCCTACATATTGAGACGTCTTAGCTGGAAGGATAATTTAATCTAAATATATAAAAGGAAAAGGTGACTGACTGACTGACCTATCAACGCACAGCTCAAACTACTGGACGGATCGGGCTGAAATTCGGCATGCAGATAGCTATTATGCCGTAGGCCTCCGCTAAGAGCTATTTTTGAAAATTCAACCCCTAAGGGGGTGAAATAGGGGCTTGAAATTTGCTTAGTCCACGCGGACGAAGTCACGAGCATACGCTAGTTCTTCAATATATTTTTTATTCGTTAGCGACCATGTCTCGGATCCTTACGAATAGCTAATAGGTAAGCGAGCGACCTGCCAATCCGGACTGGGCCAGCGCGGCAGACTGTAGCCTAAAACCTACTCATTCTGAAAGGAGACCCGTGCGTAGTCAGTAGTGGGCAGACAATGGGTTGATCATGAAGAATAGAGTAAAAAATTCTTGTAATTTTAACAGAAAATTTATATAATAAAATTATTTCAATAGAATAGAATAGAATATAATATTTTTATTCAAGTAAACTTTTACAAGTGCTTTTGAATCGTCACGTTATTCAATATTCTCAAAAGTTACGAATGATATAACAAATGTAACCATCTGGTTATGGTGACACTAGTACCTACTAAGAACATGTATATACTTATGCATGCAACTTCTTCAGGGGACACACAGACACACCATTAGTTGCGTCGGCGATGAAAACTTACCTTCCCGCGTGAGAAAACGCTTAGTTATAGCAACATGTCATAAATATACTTTTTTTTAACATTTTAGGTCCCGATTGCACTACAAACCGACGGAGTTGCCGCCACAATCCGTCAAACTTTTTAAACTCAACCAACCATACACGAAACAAAGAATAAAAACTTTGATCTTAATTACCCTTCTAGCGGACTAAAAGTGATTCCAGACTATGTAACATGTTATATAAATTGTTATATAACATAAAACACCTGTCCAATTAAGACGGAAACGTAAAGAATAGTATTAAATACCAATTTGTGATACACACCTAATGTCAAAATTAATTCAAAGTTTTGTTCCTAAAGTTTAAAAGTTTGACCGGTCAATCGAGTTTTTTTAAAACGTCTTCACTGTCATTTGAGATTTTAATTAGAGAGAAAGAGAGAAAACATTTACTTTTAATCTAAATACGGTGGTTTTGCTCGTGTGACATGTTTTAAAGCTAACATCGAAACTTTAGAAGAATTACACACCTTTATGTTGCTCCCACGCATGAGTTTCAAAATGTTTTATAACGTTATATAACACTTGTTATATTTGATGTATAGAAGTCACATTAACTTCTTGCTTTATATTTTTGTTACATTACAAGGTAATTTGATAAAAAATGTTATAAGACATTTATAAATTCCCGCGTGCGAGCAATTTTAGAAACGAACGAGTCGATTTTTCCACTATGGCAACTTTTACACGTCCTAAAAGCCCAGTAACATAATTATCACTTAGTCTAAGTTAATTAGAACGAACCTCCTTCCGTGGAAGTCGGTTAAACTTTGAAAATGCTGCAACTTACATTATTTTTACATTATCTGAATTGCATTTCTTAACGTTTAATATTTATTAATAATAATAATATTAATTAATAATCGGAAAGTGCGTTTTCGACACAACATCAATATATAAAAAAAATAATTTGACAATTATTATATTAACGTTATAATAACTTAATTATTAATATTCGCAGTTACGTCGCTTACATTTATCTACCTGTCCGTATGTACTTGCATATACACACAAATATTATAAACAAGGGGATTCACCCGCCATCTTGCGACAAGCCGAACGATACGATTTGTCGTACGACCGCGTCGCACCGATTAAGTTCTTATATACACGATATCTTAGATAACGTTTTAATATACAATTTGATTTGTTATACATTTATAACGAAGTACCGCACGACAAATCGTACAATATAAAATGCACCGCCTTAAATTTAGTTCATAAGCTGATTCATAATATGCCATTTTTTGCGAAAGACAATTTCTAACATTACTTTATCATAGTAATATAAAATGATGGAACACACAAAATACACCATTTACACATTGAATTATAACAAACAAACAAATTAATATGACAAACACAGTTTGCGTCATGAAAAAAGCTCGACCTGCGCAGATAAACGATTTTTCGACAAATTAGGCTCCAAGTAAAAAGAGCTTTAGACGAAAGTGATGGGGATTTATTTGCGTATAGGTATTGTTCTTTCATACTGCGCGATAAGTGAAAGATTGAGTGACGAACCAATCGCGCGGTAGAACAGACAACCGTCTTGTCGCACCTTACTTTTTATTACTATTATTCACTGTCTCTTCGAAATGAAATTTGAACGTCACTACGTAAGAAACTTCTCTATCGTAAAACACTTCTTTTAATTTCGAGTAAATAAGATTTTATATCGCACGTCAGGATTAAGATTTCAGCTTTGGGTCCTAAAACGACCTTGGAAGACCATCTTCTTCGACTCTTATTAAAACTGAGGCCTATTGTGGCGTGGTAAGGGATACATTGACACAGGTTGAAATGACAATCGGGGAGGGAAACGCTTCGAACACCCGCACAGCGCCCGCACTAGCCTATTGCCATCTCGACCTGTCGCGGACTATAGATAAATCACTCACTGCGCAGGTTCAAGGACAGCCAACATTGCATCCATGCTGAGAGAAGTGTGTATACAAAACTGCGGGTAGTATGTAACGGTTCAGTCGCAAGCTGGCAATAACATTAACTTTAGCGTTACTTGTGTGAGCGTGGGACACAAGATGGCGGCTCGGCCGGGTCGGGTTGGCTGGTTAGGGCTGCGTGCTCTGCTGCTGGATCTCGATCTTTTCCACTGTCATGTCGGGGTTCATCGCTGTGGCCTCCTGCAAACAAAATAAAACTGGTCAAGTACGAATCGGCCTCGCACACGAAGGGTTCCGTACCACATTATGATTACACATACAACATTACGTACTTTATTTTTATAGCGGCAATAGAAATACACCCTCTGTAAAAATTTCAACTCTACCCATTACAGTTCTGGAGATTCAGCCCGTTGACAGACAGACCAACAGTGAGCGGAGGCTTCGTACCCGTTTTTCTAAAAACAATATTAGCCATGCTAATCATGACTAGTATTTCCCTTTCTCCTCCAACTAAGCGTAAAACTTGTGCTATGAGTAGGTACGACAAACGTGCAACGGGTGGGGTTTGAACCGCCGACCTTTCGGAATTCAGTCCACTCCTCAACCGTAGAGCTATGGAGGCACTTTTCGGGTTCGGAATTTTAAAAAGATGCTGCGCTGTACCCACTCTGCGGGTGTGCGTTGCGCCTAAGGTTTCAGTAGGTAAGAGCATACCTGTATGGCCTCAGCGAGCGCGCGGTCGTGATCGATGGGGTCGCCGTCTGACTGGATGGTGATCTTCTGTTCCACTCGGGTCTCCACCACACCATTACGCTCCGTTTTGTACTGGAACGAGACAAACGTATGAAAAAACCCTACTTCAATAACCATAATCACTAACTACTGTTGTTTTATTTTTTATTTTATTTTATTCGTTTTTTGCAATCAACAGCGATATACACAATATAATTTTTCATAATAACAGACTGAAAATAAGGTCAAGTAGGATTTAAATTTTTTACAGATTACTTAAATAGATATTAATTATAAATTTATAACAATACGTTTGATAATTTAAACAAGCTTTACAATAATATTATATGAAAATATAAAAGTCAATTAAGTAGTAAAAATACCTAGTAGGTGATTCACAACATATGTATGTGTGTGTGTGTGTGTGTGTATGTGTGTCTGTGTGTGTGTGGGTGTGTGTTTGTGTGTGGGAGGGGGGGTTATGATATTATGCGGATTTATGTACTATTATAGATACTAGTATAATTATTATTTTTCCGATGCAGTTTAATTATTTCCTTTTTTAATTGCATTTTGGACAGGTGAAAAAGGTCGAAGTCTGAGTAAATTTTATTATAGGTTCTCGCCTGTGTTACCCATTGTTGTGTGTTAAGAATTGTATATCAAAGTTAATTTGCAAATTATTAGCATTTTACCAGTCTATTATTTTAGCCAGCGAATTTTTAGTTTATTTTTCAATGCCGCGTTTGTTTTCACATTTCACACTTAATTATCATCGTAGTGTCATCAGCAAACAAGATGCATTACGAGTCCAATCTGACATCGTTGATGTATATCAAAAAAAGTAAAGGTCCCAGTACGCTACCTTGCGGGACTCCACACGAATTGCGCCTAAAACTAGATTGAAATTATTTCCTTTGGTTTATGTTATCTCCACACATTGGTTACGGTCTCTTAGATAGCTTTGTATCCAAACTAATGGTTTTCCTCTTATACCATATCTATATAATTTATCTAACAGTAACCTGTGACAGACAAAGCAAACGCATTTCTCATATCCAGAAATACTGCAAGAGGCTATATCTTTTTATTGAAGCATCCAGTTGCAGTTGCAAAAGCACGCTGAAGTAGTAGAGCTGCCCTTTTTGAATCCGTATTGATTACTTTTTAATAAATTAAATGTAGTAAAAAGTTGGAAGATGTAGAAATTCGCCATCTCCTCTTACAATATCCTGCGTAGTTGGCTAGTCTCCGTTGAGATTGGTCGCCGTGGCCGAAAGTCAGAAGAACATGAATGTGACGGTACTCACCGTGATGGTCTCGACGGTGCGCGTCTTGGAGCTGATGGTCTGCGACGACACCACCTCGCCGTCCGGCCCCACCGTCTCCTCCTCCTCCTCCGTCACCTGCGGGCCCGTGCTCATCTGTCGACCAAACATTGCATCTAAACCATACTACAGCAACAAATCCTATCGTCGTCCTCATTTAGAGAAGAGCAAGCCGATTTTCCGGTTCCTACATTGACCATATAAATCTTCTTCTCACTGAGCAGTCTATCAAATGGCAAAGCCGTATCTAGCTTTCGTGGATTTTGAGAAGGCATTCGAGACTATGGACTGGTCTGCTTTGTGGTCGAACCTAAAACGCCGACGAGTTCCTACAAAACTGGTTAATATCATCCGCGATCTATTAATGGTATCACTTGCCGGGTTGTTCACGACGGGGCAGTGAGCTCTTCTATTAAAATAACTGCTGGAGTTTAGCAAGGATGGCTCCTCTCACCACTTTTGTTTATATTGCTTATCGATGACGTTATGCGTCGTGTCACCAGTAACCAGGGAGGGATACCATGGAGTACTAGGCAACTTGAAGACCTTGACTATGCGGACGACCTGGTTCTCATATCAGATCTACTCGAATACATTAAGTCCAAATTAAAAGACCTACAATACGAAGCTTCCTTAACTGGTCTGCGGATTAACACAAAGAAACCAAAGGAGATGACGATAAGTTCTACTGCTTCTTAGCAGCTAAAGATAGCCAAACATGAAAAACAATTGCTGCAGCCCTAAGTTCCACGAAGTAATAAAAGGACTCCATCGTCATCATCATCATCCTTATCATCACGATCCTCCTCCTATTTTATTACCTTTCATCATCATCATCATCATCATGATAAAATAAATGACAAATAAATAAATAAAAATCATGATCAACCCGTTACCAGCCGGTAACTATTAAGAACGGGTCTCCTTTCATTATGAAAAGGATTTAGCCATACCTTTCCTTGGCTTATAACTTACTAGCTTATGCTCGCGACTTCGTCTGCGTGGACTACATAAATTTCAAACCTCTATTTCATCCCTTTAGGGGTTGAATTTTCTAAAATCCTTTCTTAGCGGATCTCTACGTCATAATAGCTATCTGCATGCTAAATTCCAACCCGATCCGTCCAGTAGTTTGAGCTGTGCGTTGATATATCAGTCAGTTAGGCAGTCAGTCAGTCAGTCAGTCAGTCAGTCAGTCAGTCAGTCAGTCATTCAGTCAGTCAGTCACCTTTTCCTTTTATATATATAGATTAGTATTTTTATTTCGAGTGAAATATAATAGTCGCTCACCCTCGCGGCGGCGCCGTGCACCATGCTGCCGAAGGGCGCGTTGCCCATCGTCGACGTCGTCGTGGTGGTCTTGTACGAGCCCGGCTCCTGCGTCACACGGCGATCATTTAGTTTTATATTCACACACATACATATTCTTCAGTTTATTTACTAAAATCCTTTGACTATTTATTATACAGAAGGATACTAACAGGGGACTCTCCGTCACTGTCTGCATACAAACCTAGTGTAGTTTTCATTTGAATATTAACCAACTAAGCTCGATGTAACTTTGTAGACAAGCTCTAGAAACTAATATCTGTGTTTGTGGTTTGCCAGATATTCATAAAAATATCTAGTTTTAAAATTGCACGGTTTTAAAGATTTCTATCTAAATTCTTGAAGCTGTATACCTTTGAACATTTTAACGGAAATCTGTAAAACCACAGACATAGATATTAGTTCCTAGAACATACGTGTAAAACTGTATTGGGTTTGATTGGTTAGTATTCAAATGAGAGCCAAACTACATTTGTTTATACTTAAACCCCTCTTAAGTTCGTCCTACACAGTAGGAAGCATATTTATATATCTAACAGGTAAACGATATGTTAAGAGTTTACATTAACTTTGAATTATAATCAAATATTAGAACAGATTAAGTATTTATAATCAATTAATTTTACATTACTACTAGTGATACTAATGATTTTAGATTTCAGTAATAATTAAATAATCATTATGCAAAAGAAAACAAGATTTAGAAAATTTTTCTTACAGTTTAACCCTGAAGTTGCGACGTTTGTGGTTGTCGAAATGAAAGGCAAGTGTTTAAACAAACGTACATTCAATAGTGGTAGATATGGGTCGTAACTCGTAAGGTCGAGAGGCCCGTTACTATTTATAAGAGCACGGCGTGCGCGTGCGCGTGCGCTCGTTGTATCAAACCCTTCGTGACTCAGTCAACAGCCACGCGCACGAGTCGATTTCGGCGGGGTGATTACGTAAAACGTTGCAGTAGCGACAGCAGTAGCAATGCGACAGTTCATTTGCTGTTTCTCTTCTTCTTATTTTGCTTTGTGGCTATTGCTGTCCCTCTCTAGCCGCTGTTACGTGTGACGTTTGACAGCAATGATCGCGATATTTACGCCTGTCGCAAGTCTGTCGCGAGATACGTAATCACCCCGCCGCGCGCCGCCGGTCATCGAGACTTTGTTATCTATGGAGACGCCCATGCGCCTGCGCCGCTACGCATACCTATCTACTCGTAAATATCTAAAAGGAAAAGGTGACTGACTGACTGACTGATCTATCAACGCACAGCTCAAACTACTAGACGTATCGGGCTGAAATTTAGCATGCAGATAGCTATTATGACGTAGGCATCCGCTAAGAAAGGATTTTTGAAAATTAAACCCCTAAGGGGGTGAAATAGGGGTTCGAAGTTTGTGTAGTTCACGTGGATGAAGTCGCGAGCATAAGCTATAAAACCTTCGCTAGAAACTGCAAGTGGGATTAACCACTAGGTTTATGATATGAAATAGTAAACCTTTATTTTACTTTGTTATAAATCAGTAACGATTTCATAAAATGAAATTATTTTACTTTGTAAGTACTAAAGGTAAAAAAATATTCATTAAATAAACTACTGATTTATTGCTGCGTATCATATAAAGTGGTTTAAACTGCACACCGAGCTTCGAAATTAACTTTCAGGACATTAAATTGAGCAGTAAATCGCCGCAATAAACTAAACAAATAAGACCGTACTACAAATAGAACTGCGTACATACCAGAATGGTTTCATAGAATGTTTCGACTAACAATACTCGTATACGAAAAGAAAAAATACAAACCTGAGAAGAAACTTTCTAAAATAAATAAAACTAGAAAAAATATAAATCAAAAATATTTGAACGTTTATAAAAAAAAACTTCAAAAATTATACTTAGATTTAGGTAAAGTCCAAAGTAACATCACAAAGATAACAAAGTGAACTATTCACATAGTCCTTCCATGCAGGAATAATAACTAAACATGCGTTTGTGCATTGCAGCACTAATAAACGTACGGAAGTGACGCCCATTTAGCTAAATCATCTCATTCACCGACTATATTGGTTACAGTGTCAAGTTGTAACGTAAAACTCTAACGATGGCTGACCGAATAAGCTGAGCTATGTTAACTAGTGTCGTAACTGTGGGACCATAATCTAATCACGAAAAAGACAGGTCTAATATTGTCAGTATTGCTATATCTTTCTTATTAACCCCTGCGGAAAAGAATAGCCACATTAAGAGACTATGATCACGAAATAAGTTTTAAATGTTTATTTTAAAATAATAAACATTATTAAAAGTATTAATGGGAATAAATAAGCAGAAAATAGAATTACGTAGTAAATTAACATCAAGCTATGATTAAATCTAAAACTATAACAATTTGTAATAATAATTTAATAACTTTATACACTTTGATTGCTCAAAGGTTGGTGGTGCTCAAAAATAGATAAAAATAACGGAAAGATCTGGGAGCCCACCCCATTATTATCCCAAGAAAACACCCTACCGTTATATGTGCATAATGGAAAGGGGTCACAACCCACATCAATTAGGAACACGACGCAGAGAAAAAGAGACTCGAAAGAAATGGGGATCACTTCAACACATGTTTATAAATGCATGTGCATGCCATGAATGCATTTTCGATGATAACTCTGGAACACACACGCATTCGCACAATCTTATTTACCTTCGTGGTTCGAATTTGAAAAATCTTGGTCTGAAAAATCTACCAGATTTTATTGTTCGTATTATTTTTCTGAACATAAACCGATTTTCCTTAGGTGAAAGAAAACTTAAATACTTACAGTGACGTAATAATGTCCTTCCCCACCGTCCTCGAAGTCGATAGGCGTTCCGGAATCCCCGCTGCTGAGTGAGCTCTCGGACCCACGTCTAGTTAGCTGTGCCATGACGTTGCCATGACATGGGGTGCGTTGATGAGTTTATGGGTAATGTTGTTAATCCATGGTGAATTGCCCAGTTTAAGGCGAAAAAAGTGTTTTGATTAAGTCATAAAACGCCCAGTTATGGCAAAAAATAAAAAAAATTGTCGATGAATGTCATAGTTGTCGTTAATATGAGCATTTAGTGAAACAATGTCAAGTTTTGGAGTAATGTCGGAAATGTGGTGAGATGTAGTGTTACCACGGATGTTTGTTTTGTGGGCCATTCGATGTTCACACCATGCGTAATGCGTTAGGTATCGTCCATGTAGGAAGGAGAGAGAAAAAAATCAAATTAGAACATAGTCAGACATGCATAATTATGGCGGCTTTTTCCACTTATATTACGTGAACAAATTATATTTTTTAAACCAGTTTAAACCAGTAAAAAGTATACTATAAAAATATACACTGTAGAAAAATTCGTTATCATTATTTATTTTAATAACATAAATAGATTTAGATTTTTTTTAATTGTAGAGTTGCAGAAAGTGCTAAGTATATAAAATTGCTAAAAAATAAATTAAACATGAAATTAGGTTGTGCAAATTCATTCATGAAGTATTTATTGTATACACAGAAACTTTCATTCTAATAATAGTAGACAAGAAATCGTTATACAAACTATCAATATTACATTTTTTGTATATGTGGCAGCGTTATTAATTTATTTATCTTGACGATACTTCTTTACAACATTTCAGAATATCGACTTTTTTCTTAAATTATTATCTCACAAGCAATCGAAAAAAAAACACGTGACACAATATTTCTTTTATAATAAACTTAAGGGTGTCTGTTCACTAAAATGGAGCGTAGCGGGGATGTATTTAACAGCCGCTTTATTAAAACTTGGCGTGATATTTTTTCTTTTTTCTAATTTATAGGCTAGCATTTGGCTGCAATGAGACCTGTTGGCAAGTGATGATGCAGCCTAAGATGGAACGCGCTTACCTATAGATACCTATTCACTTTACCTGTATTAAAAGTGTAGGGAAAACTGATGCCGGAAGGGCGTCCTTTTATTTTAGCGGCTCGAATTAGAAACGAGGAAGCAAATCGCTTCGTACGTGTCCGTGCAATTTAGACTAAATACGAGTGCAGGCCCTGACGATGTCTTGCGATGCGATAGTAAAAAGATGAAGGAGGAACCAGGTCAAAACTTCTTGGGCACACTCTCCGAAATATATCCGGTACAATTTTCCGAAATATATTTAAAGAAAATTATCACGTGCTCTATCAAAGTCAAATCATTTATTCAAACTGGGTACACTTTTTGATGGTCAGTTGTTGAATTTGTAAGACGTAATAGTGATTAATTACGAAACTTAAAATTAAAGCTACGAGGGTTCCAAACGCGCCCAGGTTCTTGTCCACAACAAACTCGGCTGGGATTTTTATTATCACCAATTTCCAAAATTACTTAAACTTATTAGAATAATCTGAACGTCAGCTCAACACATCTCCACTCCGCTTTGCTTCAATTGACAGACACCCTTAGTATAATTCAAAGCTCTGCTGTTCTTCAAGTCGTTAAGCGCATTCGCTCGTAACATTAGTGTGAAAAAGCTGCCATACGAAAGCAAAGGAAAAACCAAGAAACAAAACAAAAGTTAAAGGGGTCATATCATCGTCAAAAACTGAAATTAATATAATCAAACCAAGAACGTGCCAATGAGAATGACTGTATCAGTACGCGTCACGAAAGTTGATAAAGAGCTTTATTGCGTAGGTCCTGATCTCACGCGCCGTACGCATCGAAAGCAACGCATTTTTTAAACAAATAAATCTAACGACGCGATCCCTTCGTACAAGTTTGCACTGCTGAATAACCCTGATATAACAGTATCGAACAACAAAACACTATAAAAGTCGGTGAAAATTGAACCAAAAAAAAAGATTTAAAGTATGTTTATTCAGTACTGAGAGCGGCGATAGTCTAGTGGTTAAGACTTCGGTCTACTCACCAGAGTTTCGGATTGAATCTCGGGTTCGCAACTCTAACTGCACAGTTATTGACGTATCGTGAGGAAACCTGCTCGCCTGAAAGTTCTCATAATATTCTCAAAGATGTGTGAAGTCTGCCACATTTACAAATAGTTAGCGTGATGGACTGAGGCCTTTAAAAAGCAAAACCCTTCTGATTCTGAGAGAAGACTCTTGTTATCAAGACTCGTGCTTAATAATCGGTCAACACTACTGTCGAAACTAGAAACTTTAAAACGAGAGGTTTTAGGTCCATTTTACTTTGCCGTTAGTGTTTCCACAATCGAAATGTATCAACGTTATCAAGATGTGCAAACTTGTACTAGGTTTACTTAGAATTTTTTGTTTGAAATTCAAAATTCCTTTTAATAGATGATCAAAATTCCACCTTTTCAACTTTCGAGACGTGTACTGCAATAAGTAGAATGTGTGGCTACTGGCTAGTATACCTTGTCGCCAGTAGTAACGGTCGTCTTAACCTCCTGGGTTAACACCCGTTGCTCCTGCCTGGTCGCCGATGACGTCAGAGTGTGAGCCACGGTCTTCTCCTCCATCTGTTGGGTCTTCGCCTTCGTGTCCAGATCGTGGTGAGTGGTCGCCGTGCGAGTGGTCACCGCCCGCGCGGTCACGTAAGGGCTCTTCCCTTCCATCGGCTCTAAGGTTTCCGCCTACAGTTAAGGGTTAGACTAACATGCAGTCAACTATGTATGTACAATGAGTACTAATATAGATGTTACTAATGAAGCACTCAAGCTTTAAAAAACAAATTATTAAAAAAAAACTAATCGAAAAAAAACCAACTGTAATGAAAAACCTAGACAAGAAGTTCGTGTAGAAAATGTGTTGAAAGTGCAACTCTTAATGCTACTTGTGTGAGTGCATTGTATGGCTCTTTTACTTTTTTGTATAGAAAGACACGAAATGAGATTTAGTCACGTTTCCTGTCTACCTTTTTCTTTTAGTCAGTGTAAAAATTAATAAAAAGGAAAATAACAAAACGACATTAAAAAGGGTGGTTCTATCGCCCGTTACTGGAAATGTACGTAAAGAATGAGACGAACCTTGTTGGTGTGAGTGGAAAACGTCACCTCGCCCGTTCCCAGGTTCTCCACCTCCTGCTCCACGTTGTGTGTGACGCCTTCGTCGTTTTTCGTGAGCAGTTGCTTCGTGGTGGTTTTGACCACCACCGGCGGGGTTGGCGTTTTCTTAGATCGCTGCGAAATGGGGATCTTGGATTGGGGAGTAGAGGGGGATACGACGTATCCTTGGTGCTTTATGTGCTCGGACGTCGTGTACTCCGTGAAAGTCTTCGGCTCGTCCCCGCGTGCGGGACTCTCGTCCTTTCCAAATGTCGAAAATTTGTGAGTGTTCACAGTCTGGATGTCTATGTTCGCGGGTAGATCGTGGGTTTCCTTCTCGATAGTGTAGTTCCCGCTCTTGTCCTCAAAGTGTGATGGATCGATTTGTGAGTAGTGCAGTATCAACTGACCCGTCACCGGGTCTCTTACGGCTGTGCTCGGATCTATATCTCCCGTATCGGGATCGATATCGCCATATTCAGTCTTAATTCTTCCTGTAATAGGGTCTATTTTGCCAGATAGTGTCATGGTTTGTGTGACAGTCGTTCGTGCGCCTTTGAGCCTTGGATCGTCCGGGTCCACATCGATTGTTTCGCCCGTAATAGGATCGATAATTTGGTAGACGTATACGGTTTTAGTCGTTATGATCCTACCCGTCGTTTCGTCGATCGTGCATTCTTTCGGATCCAGTTCCTTAACACGACCTTTCTCATCCTTCTGTGTTATGATGTAAATCCTAATGATAATGAGTTTGCCTGTTCGTGGATCTATCTTGCCGACTTTAGTGTAAATTTCACCGCTGCCAGGATCGACTTGGGAAGCGGAGTACAGAGGTTCATTGGCGTCATCTACGTCGCCTGTAGCTGTGTAGATCTGACCATTAACAGGGTCCACTTTAATAAGAGCTTTGTCGACGTCATTAGCTCTGGTAATGATTCCAGTTTTAGGGTCGTACCGACCGTAAACTGTTATTATATATCCTGTAACGGGATCGATTTGCCCAGCTGTGTACAGAGTTTCTCCAGTCTGTGGGTCTTTTGGGCCAGCGATCCAGATCTGGCTGGTCTTCGGGTCAACTTTAACGTTCTTCGGATCATTCGCGACAATTTGCTTGCCAGAAACAGGATCGACTTTAGTTTGAATTATCCTCAGGCACATGAGTCTGCCGATATCCTTGTCAGGTTTACCAGATTTGGGATTGACTTGTCCATTGCGTAACAGGAACTGTCCGGTAACGGGGTCAACTTTAAGCTCTTTACTTTCAAATCTACCTGTCTTGGGATCGTTGTAGGTGACCGTGCCTTTGACAAGATCTATCTGACCGTATTTGGTATCGATTTTGTTGTTGTGTGGATTGAGCTGGCCTGTACTGCTTTCGATCAGTGAATTTTTCGGTTCAATTATACCCTTCTTGGTATCATATTTGCCAACAAACGTCGTTACTTCGACGACTGGATCGATGTGACTTCCGACTACAAGTACTTGTCCAAGTTTAGGGTCAAACTTCCCAGTCTTGGGGTCGACAACACCAGTAACAGTTATCTGACCATTATTCTCGTCGATCTGGATAGGTTTAGTGTCTTGCGCTCCATATGTATCCGTCACGAATATGACACCATTTGAAGGATCGATAACGCCATACTTTGTTGAAATGTTACCCGTATCCGCGTCCACTTTACCTTTAGTGTGTTCAACAAAGCCGTCTTGAATATTAACTTTGCCGGTTCTTGGATCTATTGGGCCAGTTATTGTAGTGATTTCTACTATTGGGTCATCTTGCTTAGCGATGCTCACGATCATGCCCATATTCGGATCTATTTTGCCCGTCTTGGGGTCGAGAGCTCCCGAATTGATAAAGATCTGTCCAGTTTCATTGAGCACTAATCCATCTTTAGTGAGTCTCTGACCAGTAGCATCTGTAATGGCGATACTTCCTTTTTTGGAATCAATAACTCCATATTTCGTTTCTACGAGACCGTTCGGATCGAGGACTCCAGTGAGGTGTTCTACTTCAGCGGTATGGAAATCTGGCTTCTTAGTCTTAGGGTCAAGTCTCGTGAAGATAACCATGATTTTAACGATTTTCTTCCTTGGCGGTTCTGGGGGCGCTGTCAAAGGTTTCGGGGGCGCCACGGGTCTAACTGATGTAATGGGTGATGCTTTTTGTAACTGGCTTGTGATGGGTGATGATGCGTGAACTGGCGAATGTAAGGGAGTTTGTACTGGCGTAGGTGTGGGAGTTTTTACTGGGGAAGGAATACTTCTAGCGGGCGAAATACTTATTCTCTGAGACACTGGCGGCGGCGGCGGTTTGGACAATACATTCTGCTTATCAACAATCAACAACTGTTGAGCGAATGTGGGGTCCACTTTGCCTGTCTTAGGATCAGTGACAGATGAAGTCACAATGATATTGCCCGTCTTCGGATCGATTTCTGCTTGTTTCAATTCCTGTTTTCCAGTAATAGGCTCTTTGTAAAGAATTTGTCCGGATTTGGGATCGATAATTCCGAAGTCTGTATGTATTTTTCCGTCTTCAACACTGACGTAGCCTTTAGAAACGTCAATGGTGCCGGGGCCAGCGTCGATAGTTTTTGTCTTAGGGTCGTATTTGCTGGTTATTATTACTAGACGCACTTCGCCTTTAGACGGTGGTTTCGAACGTGCAACGACAGGTTTGTTAACGATGCTGTACTGTTGTGCTAAGGTAGGATCAACTTTTCCTGTCTTCGGATCAGCCACCTGGCTTGTAATTAGCATGTGTCCAGTAGCAGGGTCAACTTGAGATTTCTTAACTTCTTTCTTGCCCGTTTTAGGATCAGTGATGACAATTTCACCTGTCGCTGTGTCAACAGTACCAAATTCTGTATGGATTTTACCATCGGGGCCGATTGTACCACTAATAGTGTCTACGTGCCCTTGACTTGGATCAATTTTCTTTGTTCTGGGATCATATTTCGTAGTTATGATAACGAGATGAACCTCTCTTTCAACAGGTTTGCCATCTTTGTCTACAATAGTGACTTGTAGGGCGAGCGACGAGTCTACCTTTCCAGTTTTCGGATCGACGATTCCAGAGGTAAGGATAAGGTGACCTGTCTTAGGATCAGCAACAGCATTCTTTACTTCTAGGTTTCCAGTTGTGGGATCAATCTGTTCAATTTTACCTGATCTAGGGTCTATTATACCGAAGTTAGAATGTATCCTGCCATCAGAAGCAACAATGGCTCGCGAAGTTTCAACATGACCATTGGGATTATCCAACCTCTTATATTTCGTATCATATTTGCTTGTAATAATCACAAGTTGCACTTCCTTTCCAGGAACAGAACCGAATGTATCTTTAGGTTTATTCACCACTGTGTATTGTTGTCCCAAAGTTGGGTCAACTAACCTTGTATTGGGATCGACGACACCAGACGTGAGCAGCATATTACCTGTTTTGGAATCTACAGTAGCTTTTTTAACTTCCTGTTTGCCAGTGACTGGGTCTGTTACTGTAATTTGGCCTGTAGCTGGGTCAATCACTCCCAGTTCTGTATGAACTTTGTCATCATCGTCAAGTTTTCCTTGTATTGAATTAATATGCGCGTTTGATAGATCAAGCTTTTTGTTCTTAGGGTCATACTTAGATGTAACAATAACCAAGTTGACGAGTCTTTCAGGAATTCCTTTCGGGGCGTCTTTATCGACAACAGCTAATTGTTGTGCAAAGGATGAATCAGCTTTACCGGTCTTTGGATCAATGACTCCAGACGTTAGAAGGAAAGTTCCAGATTTATTATCAAGCGCTGCCTGTTTAGATTCCCGTTTGCCAGTCTTAGGATCCGTGTAGTAAATTTTTCCTGTGTTGGGATCTAATATTCCGAAATTAGAGTGAACTTTTCCATCTTTGTCGCTAACTATACCAACGGATGTTTCAACAAAACCGTTGGGATTGTCCATTTTCTTATTTTTCGTATCATATTTCCCAGTGATCGCAACTACTTGGACTTCCTTTCCTGATAGCGCGGCGAATGTAGATGTAGGTTTGTCTACTATACTGTATTGTTGTCCTAGTGTTGTGTCGAGTTTGTCTGTTCGTGGATCAATCACACCAGACAACAGGAGAATATTCCCAGTCTTCGGGTCAACTTGAGCTTGTTTAACTTCTTGTTTGCCGGTCTTAGGGTCAGTGACCTGTATATCACCAGTTCTCGGATCAATGATACCGTATTCGGTGTAGATTTTACCGTCAGCACCGCTTAGCACTCCCTTTATAGAATCTACATGAGCAAAGGAAGGATCCAGCTTCTTATTTTTCAAGTCATATTTGCTTGTGATTACTACCAACCTTACTTCTCTGTTAGCCTTTGTGGCGTCCTTTTCTACAATACTGTATTGTTGTCCCAACGAAGAGTCAACTTTGCCCGATTTGGGATCGAGTACTCCAGTCGTAACCAGAAGGTTACCAGTCTTTTGATCAACATATGCTTGTTTTGGATCTTGTTTGCCTGTTTTGGGGTCAATATAATCAATTTTACCTTTCTTCGGATCAATTAAACCGTAGTTAGAGCTCACAGTGCCATCTGGAGCGACAATGGCTTTAGAGACTTCCACGTGTCCATGGGACGGGTCCAATCTCTTATGCTTGCTGTCATATTTACAAGTAATAACTACTAAATTGACTTCTCGGCCAGGCTTAGAACCAACTTTATCGGCGGATTTTTCTACGAAGCAATATTGTTGGGCCAACGTTGGATCAATTTTACCCGTCTTGGGATCAATAACACCAGACGTAAAAAGAATGTGCCCTGTTTTGTTATCTACGTGACCGTTCTTTACTTCTTGTTTTCCCGATGCTAGATCGGTAAAATTAATTTGGCCAGATTTAGTGTTAATTGTTTCTTTCTCTGTTTCAATCTTTCCATTGGCCTTATTCAAGGATCCTTTCGTGACAAGAACAGTTCCATTGGCGTCATCCAATTTCTTCGTTTTGGGGTTATAGCGACCGGTGATGATTACAACTTGAATTTCAGTATCGGGTTTCGTCGCTGCTGGGACTATAGCGACTGGTGCTTCGTGATGAGCTCTCTCGGCATCCAATAATGCAAGAGTCGGGTCGATTAGATTAGACTTGGGAGTTTTGGCTTGTTCTTTCAAAGCTGCCGATTGTACGTAGTCAATACCCGGAGTTTTGAGTTTGCTAAAATCTTCCGGAGTTTTTCTTTTTCCCGCACTTTCAGCGACCTTCCTATCTTCTCCTGGGGCGTAGTTAAAAGCTAGACCCGCTTTCCTCGTTCCCGGACTTTGACTCTCATCCACGCCTCTTTGTTTTTCGTCAGAAATTGGTTCCCTTTCATAACTGAACGCGCCTTGAATGTAAGGCTTTCGCGTAGGACTTTTTTCAGTATCCGTGTACTCATACGGCTTAGTGAAGCTCGGTTTCTCGTCTTTCACGGGGCTCATGTCGAGTGAAGTATCTGGATTTGAACTTTCGTTTGAAGTATCGAGCACAGCTATCTTCGCTTTAGGATCTTTGATTTTCTTATCTTTGTCCCTAGGAGATTTTTCCGGTTTAGATTTCGGGGATTTTTCTGCTTTATCTTTAATCTTGGGGGATTTTTCTTTGGGAGACTTTTCTTCTTTGGGCGACTTCTCTTTCTTGCCTCCGAATAACGTAAAGCCTCCCTGTGTGGGGTGGGATTTGGAAAGAAACAAAACATAAAATAAGAAAACAATCATACAAAAAGATAAAAAAATATTGTACATCATAAATAGAATTAAGTGAAGGCATCGCTCTAATACAGCAGATTGAACGTTTGCTGACAAACACGAAGTGCGAGCCGAAATTATAAAATGCATGCTTTGCCTCTAAGACGGATATTTACAAGTATTCATATCACATACACTCTACTGTCGAGTGACATTACATTAAAGAAAAGTACTGTCAATGTTCTCTACCATTCCTGAACAGTTAAACATGTTTAGAGAAATATGTACAGTGTTTTACTTTTATACCTTCGACTTCTTGGGCGTCTCGACATTGTTGGTAATACCAGGATCGCTAGTCGTGTCAGTACCTGCACAATATATTTTTAAGTTAAATTTATTTACACAGGACACAAAATATAAATGGAAAATTCAAACAAAGAGTAATTTTGAAAATGAGTCTTAGTAAGTACAATATAGAGCTTTCAATCTATGACACTGATTAAAATTATTGTACTTTAAAATACCTCAAAAAAGATGGCAGCCTCAAAACAGCAATTATGTTTAGCGTCCATTTAAAATTCGGACGGAAGTAACGTTCATGTTACTGTCTAGACGTATGAAACAAGATGTAGATTTCTCTTAAGTCATGTATTAAGAAGTTTTACTTCTTTTGTGTTTCGTAGACTTAAAGGAAGTCTTCGAATTTTTTTTTTTTTTTTATTTCCACACAAACAGAAAAAACACTTACAATATTGGTTTCTTCGTGCTCGTAAGCGCTTGGCGGCTTGTCTGAGCACTGCACATTCCTCTGTAGTCTTATACTTACATACATACTATACATACTATTATGAACAAATGTAGGTAGGTAGTTTTTAAAATAAAATAATTATGTCCGCGTATACCAGCTTCAATTTCTGCATACGAGTTGGACCTCGCCACGCCAAAATGTACCATGCCACACAGCATTGATCTCGATAAAATGACTTGACGGTATATAGCGATAAAAGTCTGATGCTATCTATACATACCGTTCTCCGCGGGTTTCCTCTGTTCGGGCAGCTTCTTGTCCTCGTCCTTCTTCAGCATTGTCGGCATCACCTTCACGGCGCCCGGCGGAGGCTTCTACAAGAACATAGAACCTTAATGAATACCTAATTGGGAATAAGTACCTACAGCGCACGTTTACAAAGGCACAACCACGGAACTGGTAGAGTCCCGGTCCATTAAGGGATGATTTATGCTAGATCGTGCCAGGCCCGAGCCGTGCCACGTTCGAAGCACGTCCATCGCGCGGACGATTTAAGACGAAACATAACAAGGACGAGGCTCGGAAGACTCGGACATGGCACGGTCTGATGTAACTTCATACATTTTCCGATCTGTGTGTTTCGGACGTGGTACGGTCTAGCATAAATTATCCCTAGAGCGGATCGAATACGTGTTTAGCGCCAATCGGATTATTGATCAACGACGTGTTAATTTTTGAAGTGAAACTTCTTTAGCCGCGGTGAACGATATTTGGATGGGTAAAAACTTCAAGGTCGCGTCACCGACATGCTAATGTTAAAGTAGTGCTCGGAGTGTCGATAGATTTGAAACTAAACTATTGCTATTGGTTTTATTTACAAATTATGAAATTTAAGTTTCTGATACTGCAAATAATTTAAAAATCTAAAAAAAGACTAACTGTTATTTCACTTTCACTTCTGTCTGTATAATCTGATTGGTCTTTTGGACACGTTTACGCTCGGCTCGGCAATAGGTTTAGGTATTACTTACTATGATGTATAAACGCAAATCTAATTAGGGCAGAGACATATTCTACATGAATCATAACTAAATTTAAAATAAAAAGGTACATAATGCTATAAACTGCCAATATACCAAATTACAAAGCTATGAAGATATGATACGGACATGCATAAACATATAAGACAAAACAACATTTGCAAAATGTTCCAGGGGCCCTACCGCGGTTGTTTGTCAGCTACAATGTCACGATCGCAATCATCTCTGATTGGTTAATGCTCACTCACTATTGGCTACAATGCATTGTTGCAACAAGAATCGCACAAATTCAGCCAATCAGAACAATTGAGATTGTAATAATGATTGATGCAGGTTTTAGACAATCGGCCTGCAGATCGATATGTTTGATTCTGTTGTTTTTCGCTAAACTAAATTTAGAGCATCTGCATCCTTCTCTTTTTAATATTGCTAAAAAAGGACGGAACATGAATTTTACATTTAAAGACTCTAAATTTTAGTGATACAAATTTAAACGATACGCTCGCGACTGGCAGCTAAAGTCACGAGGTTTGACGGCTCTAAATTAAACCTAAAACTGTCAAACTATGTCTGTCCTTTTCATATTATGTTAGTAAGAAGAGGATGTGAATGCTCTAAAATTTAGTTGTGCTCAGAATCAGTACCAATAGCTAAATATTATTACAAAGCTATTGAAGAACGACTTTGAGGGATCTTCTGAAAATAAAAAGGGTACCTTTATCTAATTTTAGCACCAAACAGAAGGTTGCATTTCGGGACAGGGAGTCATCTATCTAAGTCTGTTTTACACTAAATACTTAGGTGTCCAAACACTAAACGGGAGGTGACCTAAGTCTATTTAAACTCAACAGGAGGTGACCTACGCCTGTTTTATACTCACAGACCACCACCTATAGACGCCTAATAGCCGGACACCCCTGATGGCCAAGCTTAGGCAGTTGCTTAGCATAAAAGTCGGCTCACGCCCGTTCAGCACCCTCATTCCGCACATTGTCTTGATAACGTGACCTTTGAGTCCACCAATCACAACAAAGCATTCTCCCCTGTCCCCCGCCAACAATTTACGATTTTATTTTCGTGCAAAACCTTATAAATGCGTCCTCTTAGGGTTAATTCTCTGTGTTTATACTCAACCCAATACAACCAGTTTTCTTTTTAAAAGAATATTAGCCATGATAAATGACTAATATTCCCCTTTCCTCTCCAACTAAGCGTAAAGCTTGTGCTAGGAGTAGGTACGACAATAGTGCAACGGGCGGGGTTTGAACCGTCGACCTTTCGGTTTTCAGTCCACTCCTTTACCCGTCGAGTCTATTTCACATTCAACAGGAAATGACCTAAGACGATGAAAACGAGAGTGGTGGGAGAATGGTTTCGCAAGCTTCCACTAGCTACGTCATTGGCGCTAAGTGCTTGTATGCGGACATGCACTACGAAGAAGTGATGCAATGATAGCGTGTATTACAGTGCCCGGCAAACAACTTGAGTATAGACGCGATTGGCTGGCAAATGGCGGGTGCACGCAAATGGTTGATACGTCGACTGTCGCTTGCCTGAGTCGCCAACTTTCTCCCAATACGCTGCTTCAGGTCCAAGTCATTTGCCGAGCACTATACCCTATACAAATGCTAACATGTACGACTTGATGTCACCTGCTAACTTCACTCAGGAATAAACGTGTTACGTCTTAACCTATACTTGTTACTGCTTTTTACGTACAGTTTACGTTCAATTGAAAACTTACACTAGTGCCTTGGTGGCGTCAGTAAACATAACGAAGTCGTGAGTGAAGTAAGGATGTACAGTACCACCACTTTTTAAGTCGCCTCAGCAAAAAAGTGCAACTTAACGTCGACTAAAACACCAATGAAATACAGACCTTATTGCTTGCAAAGACAATTGCTATTGATTGTAAACACAAGAACAACAGAGACTCCTGCTATTCGCTCAAAATTCGCGCGTAGGCAACAACATAGCGGGCAGACACGAACTATGATTGGCTGAGATTATTTCACTTCTTCAAAAATAAAATTTCTGCGCAGGTACACCGGCGTAACATAGAGTGGTAGTACTGAATCAAGCCGCGCGTGTTAGTATCGGTATCGGATCGGTCACACTGAGCTAGGCTGCACCTGCAGGTCGGCCGTGTAGTCGCCCTCCAGCGAGGAGGCGGACGAGGCGGACGCGCCGGCCGAGCGCCGCCGCAGCTGGCCCAATCAACACTGGTTAGTGCAACACTCAGTTTCGAAAACACTACACACCCTATCCTATAGCTCATTGCTCACCTACAGATGTTCTATTTCACGAAGACTATTTGGCTTAGCGATGCGCGATGGCCGAGATTTTTTCGTTTTTTTTTTTTTAAAAGAATATTAGCCATGTTAAATGACTAATATTCCCCTTTCCTCTCCAACTAAGCGTCAGGCTTGTGCTAGGAGTAGGTACGACAATAGTGCAACGGGCGGGGTTTGAACCGTCGACCTTTCGGTTTTCAGTCCACTCCTATACCGGTTGAGCTATTGAGGCTCTCTCTGATTGTTTCGATTGTTCCTCGATGGTTTTTGAGAATCATCGAAATGTTAGAACAATCGAAACAATCATCTGACTCGAGTCGACGTCGAGCTTCGACCGATGACTCAAACTGAGTTTTATAGAGCGTACATTGACTTTGCTCAAACTTGAGTTTCAGTTAAAAAGCGACAGATTTATGCCAGCGATATAAACACGTTTTCTTTTAACAGTGTATTAAGTCTGAGTTAAGTCAAAGAGCACTCTATAGATTTCAGATTTAGGCTCGACTCGATCGACTTCATGCAATCAATAATTTAATAATTATGAAAACTAATTTTCATGTTCAGTTGATATCTTTTCATCCCAGAAAATTTAAGTTTACAAAATTTTCAAAAACCTAAATCCACGTAAACGAAGTCGCGGGCACCATCTAGTACCTAGTAAATATAAAAATAAACATAGCAAAAATTTAAAATTTCGAGCGCGACTCGATGGCGCGAGCGGCGAGTCCATTGACTCGAAACAATCGGTAAGCATCTCGATGGTTTTATGGAAGAGCGAGAGAATCGTCGAGAAACTCGATTGAAAAAATATCGCCATTGCGGTTCTCTCGATGTTGAAAATATCTCGGAATCGCGCATCGGTAGTTATTATATTACAGATAAATTGATCGCACATCGGTATTCATCATGATCAACCCATTGCCGGCTCACTACAGAGCACGGGTCTCCTCTCACAGTGAGAAGAGTTTGGCCATAGTCTACCACGCTGGCCACGTGCGGATTGGTAGACTTCACACACCTTTGAGAACATTATGGAGAACTCTCAGGCATGCAGGTTTCCTCACGATGTTTTCCTTCACCGTTAAAGCAAGTGTTATTTAATTACTTAAATATCACTTGCTTTAACGGTGAAGGAAACTCATCGGTATTACAGATTGATAATTATTATTATTACTAAACTAGCTTATGCTCGCGACTTCGTCCGCGTGGACTACAAAATTTCAAAACCCTATTTCACCCCCTTTGGAGTTGAATTTTCAAAAATCCTTTCTTAGCGGATGCCTACGTCATAATAGCTATCTGCATGCCAAATTTCAGCCCGATCAGTCCAGTAGTTTGAGCTGTGCGTTGATAGATCAGTCAGTCAGTCATTCAGTCAGTCAGTCAGTCAGTCACCTTTTCCTTTTATATATATAGATAGAAGATAGATGTCGGCAGTAAGATAGCACATAACTGAGGAGGCTCCTGCGGTAGTGTGACACTCGCGTGACGTCATCACACCACTACCGCAGGAACCTACCCAGTTATGCGTTATGGCTGTAGTTAACTACAATCTGTGTACATAACAATAAGGATGTAGTGTTTTCGTCTCGTGTTAACTGTTAATGGACGACCATGAAGTACAAATGAGATCGTTACCGTGCAAACACTATTAGTTTATGTGGTTCCATTTGATGTACACTCGCGTTAGGGTTGCCACACGTCGACAATATCACTGTATTGTCTAAGATCCTTTAAACTTAACAGGGTTCAGTCTGGTTTTCCAAATCCTTTTTAAGATTTCGACGACCTCCCTGGCGCAGTGGTGAGCGCTGTGGTCTTAATAGTGGGAGGTCCCGGGTTCGATTCCTGGCAGGGGTTTGGAACTTTATAATTTCTAAATTTCTGGTCTGGTCTGGTGGGAGGCTTCGGCCGTGGCTAGTTACCACCCTACCGGCAAAGCCGTGCCGCCAAGCGATTTAGCGTTCCGGTACGATGCCGTGTAGAAACCAAAGGGGTATGGGTTTAATAAAAACTGCCATACATCTTAGACTGCATCATCACTTACCACCAGGTGTGATTGCAGTCAAGGGCTAACTTGTATCTGAATAAATAAATAAAAAGATACATAATCGTCCATTTTTGGGTTGGCGAGAAAGGAACTGGCTGAAATATACTGTTGCCGGGATTACTAGAAAGAAACACTAATCACCATTTTATTTCGGAACTAGCTTATGCTCGCGACTTCTTCCGCGTGGACTACACAAATTTCAAACCCCTATATTATCCCTTCAAGGGTTGAATTTTCAAAAATCCTTTCTTATCGGATGCCTACGTCATAATAGCTATCTGCATGCCAAATTTCAGCCCGATCCGTCCAGTATTTTGAGCTGTGCGTGATAGATCAGTCAGTCAGTCAGTCACCTTTTACTTTTATATATTTAGATCAGATTAATTTGTCTTAAAAGCTTTATAAAGCTACAATATAGGCGAAAATTTCTAGATATAGTACTAAGCAATAGGTGCGAAGTGACGATTAAAAATAATTAAATAAATAAGTATTTACATACAACAAATATTTGTATGTAAATAATAATCATTAATATGTAATCTAATTTAATTTTGTTAATTAGCTTTAGGAAATGTATGATAAGTTTATGCATGCTGTGGTTGCCTATAATAAGCTTGTCATTTTGTGAACGTATTTTAAATAGTTAAAATTGTTTTTGTGACTGTTTTTGTAAATGACTAAGCTGTTGGTAAGCCCATTAAAGAAAAAAAAATATATATATTCTGAGTGAATGGTGGAGGGGTGGCAACCCTATAAGTCGTTAATGTCCCAAGTAGAGCGTGAGCCAAACCCCCGTGTAACGATGTACTGAAATCGAGATAAATAGTAAATCATTTGTTTACTGAAGCGTTACTATCATGCAAATATTGATATTTGCGATCTTATCATAGAGTGAAATGTTTGTTTCTTAAATACCTAGTTACATTTAATGAACCCAATTTTAATAACCTTCATAACTGTCTATAAGGACCGTGGTTTGCTGAATACACTCATTTTTAGGGTTCCGTACCCGAAGGGTGTCAACGGGACCCTATTACGAAGTCTCCGCTGGCCGTCCGTCCGTCTGTCAGCGGGCTGTATCTCGTGAACCGCAATAACAAAACGTACCGTAACAATAGATAACGATGGCAAGGCAATGCTGCGCTTCACAGATATAGGGCCGGTTGTTTCAACAAACTTTGACGGACACGTAACCTTTAAATAAAGAACGTAAGTAAAGAAAAAGCGTTGATTCAGCATCTATTAGCGCTAACGTTCGTTAAAAAATTACGTTTACGTTAACCAGTGCTGGCGCCATTGGTGATCGTCAAATCAGTTCGTAACTTCATACTTCTTACAAACGGAATATTTTATTTACGAATTATAATGGAATCAATTTAAAATGTCAAAAATCTTAAAATGACATAAAAAAAGGATACGGAGAAGTAAGTTAACTTTTAGGGTTAGTTTCGCAACCAAAATAACAATGACGAACAGTTTTTTTGTACAATGAAGCAACGCACTTAAATTAACAGATGTTAAAGTTCGTCTACGTCTGTTAAATTTTAACGAACGTATCTTACGAAGACCAATGGTTTGAAACAACCGGCCCTTATACTGACAATATTTTCGCCAATTAGCAGTCCCATCAATTTTTATGGATAGTTTATTTGAAGAAACTCGAATAAATTATTAAACTGTGTAAGTGTTAAGGTATCAAATTCTGAATAAGCAGTTATTTTCGCGACGGTCTATATAGGCAGTTATTTTCGCGACGGTCTATGTAGGCAGTTATTTTCGCGACGGTCTATATAGGCAGTTATTTTCGCGACGATCTATATAGGCAGTTATTTTCGCGACGGTCTATATAGGCAGTTATTTTCTAGGTTATACCTCATCACAACCTATTACAATTTTCCCTTTAACAATATTATGGGTAGAGCTTTTGGTTGTCATTCAAAAATACACTTTACAACACAATTTTATGATTCAAAATACCTTGTCTTTAATTGTAGGCCGCGGCGCGGGCTGCGGCGGCATGGTGTGTCGCTTGGTGGCTTCGGCCATGGATTCATCCTTGTCACTTGCCGCCAGAGCTGTAACAGATAAAACATTTTTTTAAGTGTCACTACTGTACTGTAGTGAATAGTATTAGAAATGACGTCATGCATTGCAAGACACTTAGTGTCGTGGCAACCCCACTGCCAGACACCCTTGAACTTTAAGAAAGTATGTTTGTATGTTGGTTTGTCCTTCTATCACGCCGCAATGGAGCCGTCGCTCTACGTGACTTTTGCATGTGGGGTTTTAGTAGGTAAGAGTCCGATAAAACTTCCGTGCCCCCGGGAGGGCGCGGCGGTATCCGTAAGGGCAAAAATCGGAAAACCGTGAATTTGTGGTTACATCACAAAAAATATTAAAATGTGTTCATGAACAAATAACAATTAGTATTTTCAACTTTCAAAGTAAGATAATTAATATACTAATGTATATGTAAATATACAAATATACAAATGTATCACAAGAAAGGGCTTTACCTGTACATTCTAAAATAGATTTTTATTTATTTTTATACGTTATAAAATGTTTTTGATTTAATTTTGATTTATCATGCAAAATGTCGAAAAAATACGACTGCAGTACGGAACCCTTGGTGCGCGAGTCTGACTCGTACTTGGTCGGGTTTTTCGTATTTTGTTTCTAAAAAGTGCATTGCTTTGAGAACGAAGCTGCAAGGATAGGGTACACCTACAAGAACGTCGCAATTTTTTAATTTAAATAAATTCCAAAAAATTTAAACTTACGCGACGCACAACTCGGATTCCAACAATCACTGAACACCATCTCACCAACACTACACTATCAACTACCAAAACTATCGTAGTCACTTCGATATTCAACACAACTACAATGTTCACCGTCAAGTCCCGGTGTAGTCGCTTCGGGCGCCGCCTATCAACTGTTAGAGAATAAGCCCGTAGTACATGCGAAGCGTGACGTCACGTTGTGAGTAAACAGAGTATAAATACCGCCTACTTCACTAGCCAGTAGTCGGTACATTTGCTTGCATCTGCGGCGAAGAGCGGATGATGTTATGCGAAATTCAAGCTATCCAAGTATTACCAAACAAATAAACAAACATTCGAATTATTTTTTAATGTAATCCAATCAAAGTAATCCTAAATCTAAATATATAAAAGGAAAAGGTGACTGACTGACCGACTAACGGATCGGGATGGAATTTGGCATGCAGATAGCTATTATGACGTAGGCATCCGCTAAGAAAGGATTTTTGAAAATTCAACCCCTAAGCGGACAAAATAGGGGTTTGAAATTTGTGTAGTCCACGCAGACGAAGTCAACCTCCTCCTATTCTCAACACGTCATATTAGCTATTTGCATGCCAAATTTTAGCCCGATCCGTGCAGTAGTTTGAGCTGTGCGTTGATAGATCAGTCAGTCAGTCAACTTTTCGTTTTATATATTCAGACAATGCAAACGCAGTTCGATACAATGACAGAAAACAGAGTTTTCAACATGTTTTTATGTAAATGTTTCTTCAGTGCAAGCTCAGGGTAACGATAAAGAACTATATCGTGAGGAAACCTGCATGTCTGAGAGTTCTCCATAATGTTCTCAAAGGTGTGTGAAGTCTATCAATCCACACTTGAACAGCGTGATAGATTATCCCCTAAACCCTTCTTATTCTGAGAAAAGACCCATGCTCGGTAGTGGGCCGGCGATGGATTCAAATGATAATGATCATGATACGCGATTCATTTAGTAAGAAATCACGTTTCAAATTCAGGTAAATTTTACGCCGTTTGTTTGTTATATTTCAAGGACTTCGGCCAACATACTAAAAATAACGTCTACCAGAGAATTATACCTCTGCTAAATGTTCCCACGTCATTTCACCACAATGAATCATAATTTTATTGTTGGACATCAATGTTATCATGATAAAACTTTACTAAGAACACCATAATGACGCTGATTCTGTTGTCTTTCTCTAAACTAAATTTAGAGTAGCTGCGTCCTTTTCTTTTTAATATTGCTAGAAAAGGACGGACCATGAATTTTACATATAAATACTCTAAATTTTAATGCACGCTACAAATTTCATTTAACATTTCATTTGTACAACAGATAAATTACTAAACAATTATATATATTATTACAACATTGAAGCCCCGTTGAATTTAAACAATAGGCTCGCGACTGGCAGCTAAGGTCACGCGGTTTGACGGCTCTTAATTAAATTTAAAACTGTCAATCTGTGTCTGTCCTTTTCATCTTACATTAGTAAGAAGAGGATGCGAATACTCTAAAATTCAGGTGTGCTCAGAATTAGTACGAATATTTGGTTAACTAAAACTGATATACGGATCAGATACAGGATCACTAACTATAAGTCTCATAAGAAAGCTCAGAGTCACTCAGCGGGCGTTGGATATATCTCTCTCCAAGCTGGAAGTTTCTCTACGTGATCTCTCACAAATGTGGAGAAGAACCTAAGTAACAGACATAGCTCAACGGGTTGCGAAGCTGAAGTGGCGATGGGCGGAGCACATAGTTCGAAGAATTGATAGTCGTTGAGGTTCCAAGGTGCTGAAATCGCCTTCACACCTAGTGACTAGGTAGAGAAACACCACAAAACGAGTCGAAGGGAGTCGCTGGATTCAGGCGGCGCAAGACCGTGGCGTGTGGCAAAAATGTGGAAATCCCTGCAAAAATTGTATTTCTATTTCAAGAAAAGACCTAGTCCACCAGTGGACGTCTATCGATTGACAACGACGAAATAACACTTATACATGAACTAGCTTATGCTCGCCACTTCGTCCGCGTGGACTACACAAATTCCAAATCCCTATTTTATCCGCTTAGAAGTTGAATTTTCAAAGATCCTTTCTTAGCAGATATCTACCTCATAATAGCTATCTGCATGCCAAATTTCAGCCCGATCCGTCCAGTAGTTTGAGCTGTGCGTTGATAGATCAGTCAGTCAGTAAGCCACCTTTTCGTTTTATATATTTAGATGACTAACGCACGTGCTATAAAAAATTAAATCACCAATTTGTTATTTTCCTTGAATAGCGACGTCATATTGTATGACACCATCCACTTGCACTCTGGCAACGTGACAATTATTGGTTGTATGAGGAGAGAGCTCATGAGTCAAAATCGCGCGAAAATATAGACGTTGCATAGACTATAGATACAAGGTCACCCCGACATGATCATCAAAACCTGATAATGCAATACCGTGATAGTCTAGTGGTTTAAGATTTAGGAGGTTGGGGGTTCGATCCCGGGCACGCACCTCTAACTTTTCGGATCAATGTGCATTTTAAGCAATTAAAATAATATCACTTGCTTTAACATCGTGAGGAGACCTACATGCCTAGAATAGAATAGAATAGAATAGAATAATGTTTATTCGAGGTATATAGGTGTACATGGTGTAGGCAATATCGTCCTGTACAGCAGTGCAACACCTGGAACAGGTAGGCCACTCAGCTTGTGTGGAGACGTCGGGCCCCTCAGACACAAACCTCTACAGCAAATATCTGAGGTACCAGACGCCCCAACGCTGTATTTCAGTGACCGCCTTTTAAATATTACCTAAACGTCAGTGGCATAGAATATATAAAGTTGGCGAGTAAATGGATAAATAAAATGAAATAAAGTGTTTACAGTTTTGAAATTTATAGTGATAAAATAATGTTAATGTGCCTAACAGTTCTACACAATATTCTCAAAGGTGTGTGAAGTCTGCCAATCCGCACTTGGCCAAATCCTTCTCATTCTGAGAGGAGACCCGTGATAATGGACGATTCGCAAACTCTCTCGCTGCATAACTTTTGGTGTTTTTGATCGCACGCTAAAATTAGCGGTGTGTTGTTTCAGCGAATATTGGCGTTACGTTGCATTGAGAAGGGAAGGCGTCGATCGCTCGGCTCGGCCGCCGCCGGTGAGAGCACGCGCAAATATAAACATTACATATCATCACATTTTTCTCAGAAAACGATTATTGTTGCAAATAGATAATTTCTTGTTGCACAATTCACGGTTTTCGGACTTTTTACTTTACTTGTGGTTCGCAATAAAGAAATTTTGTATTTGTATTTTGTATTTATTTGTGCTATTAGACATTGCACATATATATTTATATATATATATATATATATATATATATTGTGTATATATATCTATGTAGTCTTATGTATGTCTATTATACTTCATTTGTATGTATTAGTGTATTAACAATATGTATTTTATATTCTTATTATATGGTTTAGTTTATTTAGCTATTGGTATTTAGGTTTATTTTACACCACCTCCCATTGTCCATTTGTTCGTTTTGTCCCTAGCGTTAAGGTTGTCTGGAAGAAATCGCTATTTAGCGATAAGACCGCCTTTTTGTACCTACTTATTAAGATTTCTTTTTGTAACCTGTCATTTGTGTTTCTGTGGTGCAATAAAGTATATACATACATACATACATACATTGCTACCAGCTAAATTTCACGATTCTAAGTCAATGGCAAGTACCCTATAGGTTTTAATTCCCTTGAATTGACGGACAGACAGGCATCGAAGTGATCCTATACTAGGTTCTTTTTTCTTTTTGAAGTACAGAACCCCAAATGATATTACTTGTACGATGCTATGGAACCCTTAGTGTGCGAATCTGACTCGCACTTGACGGGTTTTTTCACATGCTACCTGTGAAATGTCTAAAACTCACCATCAGCGCTCCTCGAAGACAACCTCCTGGCAGAGATGGCGCGAGCGAAGTGAGGCTGCGTGCGCTGCGGCGGCGCGGCGCGGGACTCGTAGTGCGTGCGGCCGCTGTATCGGAACCGCGAGCCCAGCCGTGGGAACAGCGTGCTGCGGGCCGCGGGCTCGGGTGACATCAATCTGTACAGAAATTCATTCTCATCATCACCATGTGGGGGAAGGTCGGATAGATGAGAGGGCAATGGGGGGAGGTTGAAGGAGATGGGGTGATGAGTGGGGACGTGGGAGGGAGAGATGGGGAGGATGAGGAGGAAGGTGAAGGTAGATGGGGGTGATCGAGGGGAGGTGGGGAGAGGTAGCTGAATAAAGTTACCCAATAGAATTTAAGTGCCCGGCCTGGGACATGAATATTAGTTCTAAAACCTAATCTTACTTCAGATTTTGGCAAAATATATAATATTGAATTATTACAATTACTTACAAAAGGTATATTTAAAGCATTTCGTTAAATCAAACTGTTCCCATCTCCACCATCTCTGTTACCTCCTCCCACATCAATCCCAACTCCCCTCAGCTTCCTCTTCTCCCCCGACCTCGCCTCTCATCTACCCCATCTCTCCCCGACATTCCCCCATCTCACCATGTATAACAAATACCTTCAAAGCAAGAGTGAATAGGCATTTTCTAGGCAAGCGTGCTAAGTTCGAGCGCGCTAGCGCCAAAAATCATTAAGTGCAAGTCTATCACGCAATTTAAAAAAAAAGTTGTGATGCTTGCAATACTGATCTATACGATCTTGAGCCACGCGAAGCGGTTAAAAATATTTCCTTCAGTCAAGTTACCTGAAGAAGGTATGGTGCTCGACGCAGGTCTTCCACAGCTTCTTGGCGGCGCGGTGGTTGGCCAGCTTGAAGCCCACCGTGGACTCGAACTGCTCGAACTCCCCCGGACGCAGCTTCACGTAGAAGTTGTGGCGCTTGTAACTGATCTTGAGGATCTTGGGCCACGCGAACCGGTTTATACGGAGTCTGGAAAATAAATTCAGTTTATTATTACTGATTGAGTGAAGTAAGGTCTCCGAATTGGAACTAAATTTTGGGACACAGAATCGAGAATTTCCTTTCTTTGTGGAAGTCTGAGAAATTAATTATTACATTTTATCCCTGTGAGAAAGAGAGAAAAATATAGAAATAAGGAGTGAAAACTTCCTACATTTTTGGAAGTCTGAGAATTGATATTATACACTATATCCCAGCGAGAGAAAGAGACAAAGCCTGTACAAAGATACATTCGAGGCTGGGACCTTGTCAGAGTCACGATCTTCAGTAATAAAGGAATGATCAGAGAGAGAAAGAGAGTTAAAAATGGAAAGACTTACTTCTCTCTGTGCACCAGAAGGCCCGACGAGCACACGCCGAGGGTGATGTCCACGTTCTCCGAGTCCTTGGCCGGGTGCAGGTCCACGCCGTACATGGCCAGCTTCTTGGCGTTCTCCAGGTAGTTCAGCTCCGCCTCCGCGGGCGTTTGACCTCTGGAATAGTACACATAAATACTAAGAGGCATTTCAAGGCATTAGCTAGCAATAGTACATACTGTCCAGGCCGGGAATAAAGTATTTGCCGGCGAGTAATATGGGAAGGACGAGGCGAAGACGAAGACTTCTCAGGTGATTTTAAAATGACTAAGCGCCAGCCGAGTCCTTTTGAACTAGACGAGGTCGTTAATTGCTATTTCTGTCGAGGCGTCTTCTCCAACCTCCTCCATCCCCTCATTTATTCCATCTCCTCCCACTTCCATCCCCACCTTCCCCCACGTCAACACCATCTACCCTACCTTTTCCCCATCTCGACCAACTCCCTCACCTTCCCCGACCTCTCTCCAATTCCCCTCGACCTCCCCATACCTTCCCCTACTCCTCGTAGAACTGTGTAACAGACCTGTGCGTCTTGTGCAGCTCCACGACCTTCTCCTCCAGCTCGGGAGTGCAGGCGGCGGGCGGGACCAGCTTCAGCTGCTTGCACAGGCCGGCGCCGTTCTCCGAGTCCTCGTAGTCGCCCAGCTCCGACTGCAGCAGGTAGCTCGCGAGCAGCGCGTGGGTGACCGTCGAGCAAGGAAGGCGACCTGCGTATCATATATCGAAGTGTTACAGTGATACCACTTTTAAAGTCGCATCGGGCAAATGTGTCTGCGCAACCTAACGCCGACCAAAACCGAATGTACACCAATGAAATACAGAGAGAGAACTTATTGTTTGACGTTAAGATTTTAAACACAAGATACCTTTAAGATCAGCCCCCCGATTGTGTAAGAATAACCATTTCATGGCTATCGTAATCGTCAAGAAATTCTGCCCTTTGAAATTGGCTGTGAAAAAATGTAAACAGCGTATCAACCAATCAAAGGGCAGAATTTCTTGACGATTACGATAGCCATGAAATGGTTATTCTTACACAATTGTGGGGCTGATCAGCTAGCAGGGAAAACAGGAGCCGGAAGGGCATTCCATATTCTATCCTTGCAGTGCATATTAGAAACAACGAAGATTGCTTCGTACGAGACCGTGGAATTAGACTATGAAGGGGTAGAAATATTGCAGCTGCAATCAGACCTGGTGGCAAGTGATGATGCAGCCTAAGATGGAGCGCGCTTGCCTAGAAAGCTGATGCGGTAAGTCGTTCCATATCCTAATGATTTGGATTAGAAACGAGAAAGCAAATCGCTTCTTACGGGTCCGTGGAATTTTAACTACGTATGAATGCAGACCTTGACGGTACCTTGCGGTATACGACGGTGGTACTTGTAAAAGTGGTAGTGGTATACTTCCGTTTGAGTACTGCAATGCCGCAGCCGGTCGGGTATACATACCGTCCAGCAGGTCCTTCCTTATGGCCAGCACGAGCTGGTACCGTGTCAGCTCTTCTTGCAGCTGCGCCGGCTCGGGGGGGTAGAACTTGACTGCGAACCGCAGATCCCATGGCTCATCTGTCGACAGGAAATATTATTAGTAGGGAGTGGAGAAGGAACGCGTGAAGATGATTAATGAGATAGACACAGAACCACACTCTAAAACAGCTGCCTTTCTGATGCAATGCTTCGTGCAATATCGGGAAGCCGTGAGCGGATCTGATAGTTTTTCCGAAGGTCACTGCAGAACAGTTGCAGTGGGATCCGGCATGCCTGACGGTATACATGAGGTTTTTCGTCCTCCAAAAAAAAGGGAGTCAAGAAGACACCCCCAGGGAAACACACCAAGAGCAAGTACCGGGGGGTTCTTCCTCAATTCGGCACATATAACCGAGATGTTGGTGAAGCCATTGGAGATTGAGGGCTCACCTGTTCACATACAACAAGGGTCAACTTAACTCGACCCAGCGCCAGCTGACTACTAATCACGGGTCTCTACTCTAACTCGGGTACAGCAGCCCAAAGTGTCCTTCGCCACCAGGCTGTCGCACACTTTGCACAGCGCCTGTGAATATGAACGTGGAACATGCCATACGTTTAAGCAGCTTGGAGACGCGTTTCTCCAGGTCGAGCCACATCCTCGGGTCGCCGCGGTCATCGTACAGCAGCCCGAAGTAGTCCTTCTCCACTAGGTTGAGGCTGTCGCACACTTTGCACAGCGCCTGTGAATATGAACGTGGAACAAGCCATACGTTTAAGCAGCTTGGAGACGCGTTTCTCCAGGTCGAGCCACATCCTCGGGTCGCCGCGGTCATCGTACAGCAGCCCGAAGTAGTCCTTCTCCACCAGGTTGAGGCTGTCGCACACTTTGCTCAGTAACTCGTGCCCGCGAATTTTTCTCTGAAATTGACAATGTATTATTTAAATAAAATTAGGCAAAAATAATTTTTTAAGTAAATTTTATACGTTAAATACTTTGTGACAATTTAGATTTAGATTTATTCATTTATTGCATGATTGTAAGTATTTTAGTGATGCATAAATATTTTATTATTTGGTCCACATTCATGATTGCAAACTCTTGATGAATAAACTATTTTCAACTAGCTTATCCCCGCGACTTCGTCCGCGTCAACACAAATTTCAAACCTCTATTTCACCCCCTTAGGGGTTGAATTTTCTAAAATCCTTTATTAGCGGATGTCTACGTCATAATAGCTATCTGCATGCCAAATTTCAGCCCGATCCATCCAGTGGTTTGGTAGTCAATATATCAGATCAGTCAGTCAGTTACCTTTTCCTTTTATATATTTACGAGTAGATGATAGCAGGTACACAAACAATACCGGTTACCTTGGCACAAGTTTGACAACACATCATCAGTTATACCTAAGGGTTTGGTTATCCTGGCGCCCGCCTCTAATACTTGAGCAAAAGACCTCAAGAGACCTCAAGCAGGAGAAGCGCCGGAATAAACTGAATAAACTTTCATGTCAAAACGAGGTAACGCTGCAGCTAAATTCCTATCTCTTAGATATCCAACCTTTGATTTTAAACAACCAAGATTTGGTACAACTCACATCAGCCTCAAGATCCATGAAGGAGCCATCCAGCAGTTCCACCTTGACCCTGGCGAGGTTGCCGGCGGGGCGGCGCTTGGGGGACTCCTTGGCTTTGGGCTTGCTCTCCTCCTTGGCCCCCTTCCCGTCCTTGGCCACTCCCTCCGGCATGTTGCCGCGCTTCCCTCAACACCTGCAATACCAGAAAGAACATTTTAAAATCAAATGGCTTGGAGTTTTTTTTATAGTCTTAAAATTGTGTCGTGTGGTTATAGGTATTGTCTTGTTTCGTACATCGAAATTCGAAACCACAGACTTTTAATAGAAATGACATTATACCAGTCGTCTATAATACTATACGCGACTAAGGGCCGGTTGTTTCAAACCATTGGTCTTCGTAAGATCCGTTCGTTAAAATTTAACGGACGTAGACGAACTTTAACATCTGTTAATTTAAGTGCGTTGCTTCATTGTACAAAAAACTGTTCGTCATTGTTATTTTGGTTGCGAAACTAACCCTAAAAATTAACTTACTTCTCCGTATCCTTTTCTTATTTCATTTTAAGTATATTAAATTATATACATAGTTATTAATATTGCTACTTCGCGTTTTAAACACTTTTTCTTTCTTACAAAATCTTCAAAAAAACTATCATTAAAAGCTTTGAATTAAATTGATTCCATTATAATTTGTAAATAAAATATTCCGTTTGTAAGAAGTATGAAGTTACGAACTGATTTGACGATCACCAATGGCGCCAGCACCGGTAACGTAAACGTAACTTTTTAACGAACGTTAGCGCTAATAGATGCTGAATCAACGCTTTTTCTTTACTTACGTTCGTTAGCGCCATATTTAAAGGTTACGTGTCCGTCAAAGTTTGTTGAAACAACCGGCCCTAAATACAGCTGTTATAACAATAACGCACACTGATGTTGCACTGCACATCTGTCGCTTCTTTAATACTTCTATTTCTATACTTATTGAATTCTATGGCCGAACCCAATCTTGATAGACAAAATGGCGTTTACCAAATTAAGTTAAAGCCTGCAAAACACGCATTCGCAGTCATCGATCGAATACTAACGGGAATTGTATCGCGGACATGTAAGTTTATCTCGGTGTTGGAGATGGCTAACGGTTTTAGGATTAGAACAAATTCCACGTATGCTAGGCTGGATCAACCAGTTATGCTAAACGTATATTACATTTGTATAAGGGCCGACCCACACAGTCAGGGTGGAGTGAAGCCTTATAGAAATAGAAAGATTTCATTTGCCAGAATGTGGTACGATTTGGTCTTAAAATTATTTTGTCATGACACATTCAGCCAATAAATTAGTGTGCAACTTATAGTCATTTTTGTAGTGGTCTCCTTATAATGTTTGGTTCTGATTTAAATAAGTTCAATTTTCATAGAGACACCCTAGAAATAAATATCTGAGTGTACCTAGAGGTGTATATGAGACAGCGTTATGTCTCGTTTTAACGGAAACTTAAGTCTTAGCAAAGTCAAAGTACGCTCTATAGATCTGTCTTAAACTCAGCTTTATGTCTGGTCTGGTATATACAGTTTTTAATCGTACTATATACTGAAAACAAAACACGAAGGAGAGGCGTGCTGACATGCTAACTATGCTACTCGTAGTTATGCTTAGTTTGAGTTGTTAACAAGAAAGAAGCTGCACCTCCACTGCACTCTCTCTCTCTATGGGTATGTGTTGTGCCTTAGGTCATTATAACACCTAAGGAAAAATTTCGTAAATCGGAATCGTCTTCACAGTTTACAGTCTTTAAGACAATCGCGAATTGTCTATTGTATTTTAATTGAATAATTGCAATTACAATTGTTTATTTCTCAGGCTAACTATCGAAATAATTGCTAATCGAAGCAGTTACTGTTCCGGATTGAAATACAAAGTAACTGAAGACCTCTCGCGACAGAAATATAATTTTACTATATTTCAGCGTTTATTAAGAGGATCGTAGTTTCGAACTTTGTGTTGTTGTATTCAGTTTATTTTAGTGGGATCTGAGAATTACAACAAAGTGACGCAGCATTGAATTACGCAATTGAAGCAAATTTCTCATTCTCACGAAGGTACTTGATTTCCAACTCGTCATTGACTGTGGCGGTGGGAAGGTGGTAGGTGGTAGGTGGTACCTGCGGTGTACCTACCACCAGCGGCGGCCATTGTTTACGTTCACACGTGTGCAATTATACGCGGACTACGTGCACTTTGCTACTGTGCAATGTCACGATAAACAAAACAACATTACATTTGTTACTGATATGTATTTTTGTATCAATCCCTAGGTAGTAGGTATTTTTTTAGGATTCCGTACTTCAAAAGGAAAAACGGAACCCTTATATTATAGGATCACTTTGTTGTCTGTCTGTCTGTCAAGAAACCTACAGGGTACTTCCCGTTGATCTAGAATCATGAAATTTAGCATAGGTGAGTCTTATAGCTGGCATTCGGGGAAAAATCTGAAAACCGCGAATTTTGTGGTTACATCACAGAAAAAAAATTAAATTATGGTCATGAACCATCATGAACTAATAATATTGTCAATTTTCTAAGTAAGATAACTATATCAAGTGGGGTATCATATGAAAGGTCTTTACCTGTACATTCTGAAACAGATTTTTATTTATTTTTATGCATATATTAGTTTTTGAATTATCGTGCAAAATGTCTAAAAAATACGACTGTAATACGGAACCCTCGTTGCGCGAGTCGTCGTCCACTGCAAACTTGCTCGTGTATGGGCAGCGTTAAACTTACGAGTACAATGTTCACGTGTGGCTGTCTGTTCGTCTGTGTGTGACACTCCGGGGCCCATGCGGAGCACGTCGCACCGACACCGGTGATGTAACCCACAACAATGGGCCGCCGCACAAGTAGTCCGTCCCTCACTGTTGGACTACACCGCACACTGACAATGCACTGGGCATTCGATCACGTACCGATCCCCGCGTGAATGGTTAAATTAAAACACTCTTGAGTATATCTACCTACCTCTAAGTCCATTCCGAGCCTTCCAATATACGCTGAGGTTGGCCACCGAGGGGATTTTAGTAGGTGAAAATACTAGATAACCCGTATTACCCACGACGCGCGACGTCGGACTCGGGTATCTTAAGAATATTTTAGTTTACAGATTGTGTACAACAGAATTAGCTCCAATTGTTTTAAGCAAGTACTTACAGTGCCACAAGGCTCTGTCGGCGCGTGGCGAAAATCGGAACTAACGTTGCCGTCAAGTGTCCGTTTTGTTCTTGTTTGAATAGTCTAAGACTTTTGTTCTTCAACAGCGCCCCCCTGTCAATGTCATTCAAGTGCCAAAAGAGCCTTGTCGCACTGTAGTATTGTACAAGAATTTCGAATCTTAACTTGACGCGAGAGAATTTGTTGGCACCATTGCAAGTCACACAATAATAAACCCTAATTTCTAAGGAATAAAGCAAACAAAGCAATGGTGCCAATATAGGACCCATTCTCACGCGTCAAGTTACGATGAACGGACAATAAGTACGAACTGTACCTACTCAGTACTCATAGCTACGTACGCAATTAATGAGCCTCAATAGCTCAACCGGTAAAGGAGTGGACTGAAAACCGAAAGGTCGACGGTTCAAACCCCGCCCGTTGCACTATTGTCGTACCTACTCCTAGCACAAGCCTGACGCTTAGTTGGAGAGGAAAGGGGAATATTAGTCATTTAACATGGCTAATATTCTTTATAAAAAAAAAAAAAAAAAAAAACGAATCCACTTTCTATAGAGTATTGGTAGATGATAGAGCGAACACAGTGAATAGTGACTAGTGTGTAATTATGTTAAGTGTAGGACGATCCGCGATCCCCGGTGTTCGACCTCGGCGAGAGGCTCCGGTACAAGTTCTGATGATGAAATAGAGAGGATTAACATATTCCCATTGCAAACTGCGTTACACATTTTCGAAATTGAATCATTGAACAAGTTTTTGTTTTCAATTCATCTATGCAAAGTTTTGCTAGCCTATTTCTAATGAGCTTTTAGCCTTTTCGGATTTTTCCCTTTACTAGTGCTAAAAAGAGTAAGTCATTGCTACCTGTTTCATTATAATTCTTCTGTAATTCTAGTGCAGTTCACGATAGTAGGTAAGAGCTAGAGCGCACCACGGTAATTTTTTTCCGCAAAATCTGTGAACTATGGAACTATATGCGCGCACTGCGGAATTATTGCGGATTTTAATAGTTTTTTTTTCAAAAAAGGAACCGCAACTCACCGCACCGTGGTGCGCGCTAGCTCTAAGGAACTTTTAACAAAACGTCGAGGCTTCGACGTCACCGGCAGGCGTCAATGAATGTTAGTACATTTGACACAGGTAGCCCTAATTTTTCTATGATTTTACATCACCATAGCCTAATATTTGACAAAATCGTCGATCAGGATCAAGCCGGGAGTTCGCTCACTGTAATACACTCTGATTCTACGTCAACGGGAACACTATCGGTTACCCTTGGGCCTTGTGTGTGAACGCGCCACCACAAGGAATTTCACCCTCACCATCTGGGTGTCTGGTGCACTTCGACCGTCCGCTGTGCCAGATCCTTCTTTCCACTCACATGCAAACTGTGGAACCAACTCCCATCGGCGGTGTTCCCACTAGATTATAACATGGTGTTATTCAAGGGGCGGACCAACAAATTTCTAAAAGGCCGGCAACGCATCGGTGGCTCCTCTGGTGCTGCAAATGTTCATGGGCGGCGGTAATCACTTAACATCAGGTGACCCGCCTGCTCGTATGCTCGCTATATCTATTTAAAAAAAAACGAAGTGATCCTATAAGGGTTCCTTTTTGTCTGGAGATACGGATCCCTAAAAAAACAATTTATTCCTTCATTAAAGCTTTCTTCTTATCACTTATCAATCAATACATCAAGGTTCGAACTTATGCGCTAATAAGTGATTCATATGCACGGCTGCAGTCTGTTAATTTATGGTCCATTTAACGATCGGCTAGTAGTTACTGACTGACTCACTCTCCTATTGTTAACTGAACTCATTACATCATTTAAAGGGACCTTTATCGAGCTCAAGTTGATGAATGTTCGAATGACGAGGCGCGAGATAAGATCGTGTGACAAAAAATATAAAATACCAGCCACCCGAAAATTTAAAGCCGGCTTCGCACGGATAGCTTATTGCAATTTTCGTAGTCTCTAATTTTTAGGGCTTCGTACCTCAAAAGGAAAAAAGGAAACCTATTGGGATCACTTCATTGCCTGTCTGTCTGTAAGTCTGTCGTGTTTATTAAGAAAACCTATAGGGTACTTTCCCGTTGAATCCCCTAGAATCATGTAAAGCAGTTGGGTAGGTCTTACAGCACAAGTAAAGAAAAAACCGAAAACCATGAATTTGCAGTTACATCACAAAAAAGAAAAAAATATAAAAATACTTTCAATTTTCAAAGTACGATAACTATACCTACCCAGTGGGGCATAAAAATAAATAAAAATAAATAAAAACCTGTTTTAGAATTTACAGGTAAAGCCCTTTCATAATATGATACTCCGCTAAGTATAGGTAGTTATCTTACTTTGAAAATTGAAAAAACTAATTACTTGTTCATGAACACATTTTTCTTTTTTTTGTGACCTAACCACAAATTCACGGTTTTCGGATTTATTCTTTTACCTACCAAATTTCATAATTCTAGGTCAACGGGAAGTACCCAATAGGTTTTCTTGACAGACACGTCAGACGGACAGACAGGCAGACAGACAACAGAGTGATCCTATTAGGTTTCCTTTTTCCTTTCGAGGTACGGAACCTTAAAAAAATATCTCAAAATTTGAAAAGAAAACACCATCAGGAGAGGATTTGAAATTTGAATGTCTCAACAACTGCTTTCATGTATGTTTGTTAGGTCACTTGTTTAATATATTATCTTTGGTTAGGTGTAACCTGCCAGAACAGTGTTGTTTGCGAACTGTCTCACAGAGCCAACGGGCCCATCGGTACAGATTGATGGTAATGGGCGTTCGGCGTGTCAGTACACAATCGTTTGATACATTAAGATTACTCGAGGCCAGGCGCGATTGCACATAAATCTATCAATTCAGTACCTAGGTTACTAGGCAATAAGCTGTTCTTTATTGCAATAATAAAATTTGTCTGCAAGTACCCATAAACTATTAATAAATAATAATAATAATAATAATAAAAACCTTTTATTCAGCCAAATTTACAAATAGGTAGAAACAGGTAGGGTGTCGTAGTCCCTGGGGAACCAAGGAGCCGACCAGTGTCCGTGCTCCCTGGTTCCCCAAGGCCCAGGCACCCACTTCTTAAAACTAGCTTAGTGTCTATCTTGGCCGAACGGGGCGCTGCCTCAGCTTATTGCTACAGTCGGTCGACTGCAGCGCTGATTTTCGGGCATGGCCCCCAGTGATATCACGGGCCGATCGGGAGCGCGAACATCCCGTGCCTATGACATATTGACACATGCCGAGTTACTTGCTCCCGTTGTTTGCTTGCTTGAGTTGAGTTATTACTAGTAACTTCGTCTTAGCGTTAGTACTATCATATTATTCTGTGGTCTTAGTAGGTAGTACATCTTAGGGAAAAGGTGACTGAATGTATACACCTACCAAGTTCGGTGTCATAATGAAAGGGCTTTACCTGTACATTCTAAAACAGGTTTTTATTTATTTTTAACCGACTTCAAAAAAAGGAGGAGATTCTCAATTCGTCGGAATCTTTTATGTATAACTAGGTTTAAACAATTTTTTTTATGTATAACTAGCTTATGCCCGCGACTTCGTCCGCGTGGACTACACAAATTTTAAACCCCTTTTTTACACCCTTAGGTTTGATCTTTAACTATGAGATTTTAACATGAGCTTAATAAAATATGTCATACTGCTAATTGCAAAAATAATTTTTAATTATAATTATTAATATTATTAATAAATTTAAAATTAACTACAAAACTTCTTCATAACTTGTCAGTTATACAAACTTTAAACCCCTATTTTACCCCTTTAGGGGTTGCATTTTTAAGAATCTTTTCTTAGCGGACGCCTACGTCATAATAGCTATCTGCATGCCAAATTTCAGCGTGATCCGTCCTGTAGTTTGAGCTGTGCATTGATAGATAAGTCAGTCTGTCAGTCATCTTTTCCTTTTATATATAGATTTAAAAAAAAATGCAATCCCTTCCGATCGACTGGCAGAACCAACGTTGGGCACAGTCCACAGAGTATTAGTATAGGACGTAATATCCGTCGACCTACTTGCGTTATCGAATTGCTGTATATACTTATATTATATATACATATAATAGTAAACAAACGGGAACTGCTGTTATAACTTCCGATGAGAAAATATTATTGAGGATGTAGCAGTTTCCACATTTTCTACAAGATTACGTGTTCTCGATAAAGTATTATCATGCGAGCGCCCAGCGATGAGCAAAATATTTAATTAAATAACTATTGCAAAAAACCCGGCCAAGTGCAAGTCTCGCTTATACATAAAAATAAATACAAAACACGACTGCCCTACGATAATGATTAAAAAAAATAATATAGGCAGTATCACTCGGCCCCTCGGGCCGGGATGGTGTAAGGATTCTAACGATACTTTATAGTCTATTACATCTACAGATTACATCCAAAACGGTCCAGTCATTTAGAAGTTATGGTAGACTAAATAAACTCACATACTTGTGTAAAAAGTAGAATAAAATAGAATAGAATAGAATGTTTTTTTATTCATGTAAACTTTTTACAAGTGCTTATGAATAGTCAGGTAGTTTTTAGAGCTCCCCTTGAGTTTTCACCTGTTGATAATTGAAAGATTGAACTGAAAGTGAATGACAAATTGACAACATAGCAAAAATATATCAAACAATCGTAGATCGAGAAAAAATACTTGTTATTACAAATAATAAATAAACGTTATACTATATCATAAGCAAGTAGTTATTAAATAACATACACACATAAATTCCAATAATATAGTAATCAATAAACAAAATCAATCGGCGCTGGATTCGAATCTGCTATCTATTATCTCGCTGGCGCGGTGCCAACTGAGAGTCGTGGGATGATTTATATACATAGGTACTTTAAAGGTATGTTATAACTTCTAGTGTATATTATGTATTACTAGATGATTTAAGTTTCCAAAAATCCCGTGAGAACTCTTTAATTTTCCGGGATAAAAAGTATTCCCCGGAATGTAAGCTAACGATGTACCAAATTTCATCAAAATCGGTTAAACTGTTGGACCGTGAAAAGCTAGCAGACAGATAGACACACTTTCGCATTTATAATATTAGTATGGATTATATGAATTTATGTTTGGAACCTTAATTATGTAATGTCACTGACGCGACGTCAACACTGGAAGAGGAGTGGATAAAAGAGTGGTACCATTTTGACGACCTCCCTGACGCAGTGGTGAGCGCTGTGGTCTTATTAGTGGGAGGTTCGCGATTTATTCCCGGCAGGGGATATTTTGGATTTTATAATTTATAAATTTTCTCTGGTCTGGTCTGGTCTGGTGGGAGGCTTCAGCCGTGGCTAGTTACCGCCCTACCGGCAGAAGCCGAGCCGCCAAGCAAATCGCTTTTCCGGTGCAATGCCGCGTAGAAACCAAAGGGTTACCTATGTATTTAAAAACTGCCACATCCCGTCCAGGGTTAGCCCGCTTCCATCTTAAGCCGCATCATCACTCACCAGCACGCCTACCATGCGCCGCACGAGAAAATTTTGTCTACGCATTTACTCGTCTTATCTCTATGAATGAACACGAGATAATGCGTAGACAAAATTTTCTCGTGCGGCGCATGTTAGGCTCTCTGGTGAGATTCCAGTCAAGGGACTAAAAAAACATTTCAAAGCATTATGTACTTATGTAGAAATTTATGAGGAAGGCAGAGGATCGTGTATGGCGGCGCGCTCTAGGGAAGGAATATGAAGGAATATGTCCAGCAGTGGACGCAAGCAGGCTGATTGATTGATTGATTGATTGAGAGCCTGATCTCATAGTGCCCTCTCCTGACTGCACGGTTTGTATCGTTAGCGTACTACCTACCTACTTAATAAACTAATACATTATGTATTGCAGCTATATATTCCGCTAACTCCTTATACTTAAATAATCTCATAAAAGAGATGGTGGAGACTGGTGTCGATTCTGATGTTTTCCCTAAACTAAAATATGTAAAAATACTTATATCTGCATCTTTTTCTTTTTAATATTGCTAAAAAAAGGACGGAAAATGAATTTTAAATTAAAGACTATACTAAATCTTACAAAAAGTCATGAGATTTGGCAGTTTTAAATTAAATGACGTTTGCCTGTCTTTTTTACATTTGGTATTTTGAATACTCACCATCAGAATCAATAGGTATTTATGGTTGATTCTGACATACACAATCTCTTAACTAAACTAAAAATAATGACAGGTCTGTATGCCTATCGCTTTCGTAACGTTCTCTGCGGAAAAGGAAAGCAATATATTATTTAGAACTGTTCATTTAGTTAAGATTGTGTATCCAATTCGGTTATATGTATATACAATCCACGGAAAACTAGACAGATCCCCATTAGGTAGACAGATGACATCAAACAAGTTGCAGAGAGCCGCTGGATGGCGAGTGGCGACGTATGACCGTGTAGAAGTCTCTACAAGAGACCTAAGTCCAGCAGAAAACATCTATCACGTTTCGGCCATTAAAGTGTATGAATTTGTTAGTGATTGTTATAGTTTTTGATTTTCATTATGTAGTTTGATTTTAATTTAATTTGTAACAATTGGGCTGGCAAATAGGTCATCTGTAAAAGCCCCTTACAAAATACATATATCAGATAAAAAAACCAATAACATGGTTCATCATCATTATGATCGGGTCACTACAGAGCACGGGTCTCCTCTCAGAATGACAAGGGTTTTGGCCATAGTCTACCACGCTGCCCAAGTACAGATTGGCGGAGTTCATACACCTTTGAGATCATTATGGAGAACTCTCAGACATGCAGGTTTCCTCACTATGTTTACCTTCACCACTAAAGCAAGTAAGAAAAGTTAAAGGTGCGTGAACGGGATCCAACCCTCGACCTCCGATTAGGAGGCGTACGTCCTAACCACTAGGCTATCACAGCTTGTAAAATATAGTTACCCACTTAATATGAATAGTATTTCTCATTACATTAATCACATTAAACGTTAAAAGCATATAAAATACAGCCGTGACCGCACAGCGTTCCAAATGACATCACATAACCTCCGTAATGGCTTATTTATCGTACTAGTGAATAATCTGTACGTTTGTCTGACCGTACCTACCTATTGCTACGATACGATGACTCATGCCAATAAAATTATACAATAGTACAAACTTACGGGCTAACTATGGGCCTCATAAGAAAGCTCAGAGTCACTCAGCGGGCGATGGAGAGAGCTATGTGCGGAGTTTCTCTACGTGATCGAATCAGAAATGTGGAGATCCGTAGGAGAACTAGAGTAACCGACATAGCTCAACGGGTTGCGAAGCTGAAGTGGCAATGGGCATACCCCGATTGACATCTCAAGCTGTCGCGTACTATAGGTAGGTACTTGTTAAGTGTTATTACATTAAGAAAATGCTGCATAAGGGATGATTAATGCCAAAACGTACGAGGCTCGGACGAAGTACGGATTCAAAAAAACACGAACATTTTTTATGACGCACTTCACCGTGCCGTGTCGGTGCACGGGCCACGGACGCCACACGGTGATGCATGAATGAACTGCTTCAAATATAAAATGTTCATTAGGTTTTGAATCCGTGCCTCGTACGTTCTGGCATAAACTATCCCATATAGCTGTGTGAACGACTGGATACAAAAATAATCTCGCGTGCATGGTATATATAGTCGTATGTTTACGAGCTTCCACATAAATATGTATCGGAGAGTAATGATTGATGCCCGTCTGTCTGGCGAGCTGCTCTACTTGAAGCGATGCGGGCTCATGTCGAGTCGAGAGTCGAGGGCGCACGATGAATGGCTGACACTGATGCACTGTGGTTACTGGCTTCTCATCATTTTGTGCATTATACCTATCACATAAGTCATGGAGCTATGATAAGCTTATCTACTTATTTAGTACTAGCTGATTCCGCGTGGAATTAGGTTTTTAAAAATCCCGTGGGAACTCTTTGATTTTCCGGGATAAAAAGTAGCCTATGTCACTCTCCAGGTCTTTAAATATAGCCATGCAAAAAATCACGTCAATCGGTTTGCGCAAGAAACGGAATGGATAAGAGTGAAGAGTAGGAAAAAAAGGAAACTAAGCACGTCACCCATTCTGTAGCAGAGTAGAGAATTCGAAATGACAAATACAGAAACACATAAAAATGAAAAAATGAAAACTAAGTAAGTACCACTACCCCCGCCTATAATGGTCTCCGGTGTGGAAATCTATCAAACATTTTTTGACTTACTGTCAGCAAATCTTCCCGACGCGACGCCTCATCAGATTTCACATTAAAAATGATGAACGCAAAGAATGTCAAAATAAACGATAAGTATAAGATAATACGAAATACGAATAACATGCAATCCTCTTATCAGAGAGTGGAGGCCCGTCACGCAGGAGCGGGCACTAGACAGGTTGATCTAATTACTCCCCCATCCCCACTACTTACCGCGATATTCCCACTTGAAAACTAAATAAAACAGGGCTGCAACTTGATTGCTCATACACGGACTACATTTATTGCAATTTTAAGTGCAATTTTATAGCAGGAAAGCTGTCGTCTTTAGCTAGAGCCGCGTGGACTTCACAAATTTAAAATTCCTATTTTACCCCCTTAGAGGTTAAATCTTCAAAAATACTTTCTAGCTGGAGAAAATCTGTGCACTGTACCAGCCACTCGAAGATTTTAATTTTAATTTTATTTTATTGGATTGCCAACGTATAAATACACTTATAAAATAAAATGCACAGAGAAAAAAAAATTTGAGTTACCCAATTTCTGGCAAACCGGCATGCATTTTCAAAAGTGTGCAAGTGCGGAATCATCAGTTAACTTAAAGCTAAAAATACAAATATGAAAAAAATCACTGTGTAAGATCGAATAGAAAAGACTTCTTTTTTTTAATTATAGGCCAGCGCTTGGCTGCAATGAGACCTGGTAGCAAGTGATGATTTTACCCCCTTAGAGGTTGAATCTTTAAAAATACTTTCTTAGCGGAAGTCTACGTCATAATAGCAATAAATTTCAGCCCTATCCGTTTAGTAGTTTAAGCTATGTGATACAGATCAGTTAGTCAGTCAGCTTTACCTTTTATATTACAGACGAAGAATATTAATAGTGACAGCAAGTTTAATTGCAATTTATAGCCCGTATACGAAGCCACTCGACTGAAATAAAACTTCGGGGAAAATCCATTTAGAACCGTGACAATTTCGCAAGTGTGGTACAGGTACCTACCTCGTGTTCTAGGTACCTAGGTATTCTCGTTTCACACAGGGCTGTAACACTGGGCCTCTAACATTTACGAGGATTACTTTGTATGCAATAAAAATTTAAAACTTGTAAAGTTGCACGTGTTTGCGAATTGTTAGAAAAACAATAAAGAATACAATCTATAATACTTAATACTAATATTATAAAGAGGTAATGTCGTTAAGTTTGTTTGTAGGGGGTAATCTTTGGAACTACTGAACCGATTTTAAAAATTCTTTCACCAGTAGAAAGCTACATTATTCCTAAATGACATAGGCTATATTTTATTTTCAAAAAAATTAGAGATCCCTTCAAAAATTGCAATAAAGTGAAAAAAGTTGTCTCATCTGTGAGCTTCCGTAGCGTGCGCTGCCTAAATAGTTAAAGTTACACGAAAACAATGTTCGGTGGAATTGTTCCTCTTTAACTTAAATTGAACGAAATCTTATGAATTAGATTAACTAAATTATATTGTTATCTTCTAAGTATATTATATTCAACTGGCGTCCCGTAGCTCAGGGAATCCTAGTTCGGGGGTCAGGAATATCGACAATTAATGTTTTTTTTTTTGTTTCTTTTTTTATATCTACCTACATCTAATAAGAAAACTACTTGTTTGTTTTAATGTTTACTTGTTAACTGTAATCTGTTTATGTTATAAGTAAGTTATTTACATTAGATGTACCTACCTATTTAGGTATATTCGGGCGAAAGACTGGCTTCCCATTGTGACGTTGTAAATTTTGAACTACTAACTAGCGTTTCGCTTTTAATAAAAATCAATTTTGTTCAAAGTATGTTGGTGCCACCTAGCATCAAGGTGCAGAACTACGCGTGGGTCGATGTTCAGAGTTCATTCGAGCCACAATAGATGGCGTTTGCTTCGTTGTCAATTGTCGTAAAAATAAAACAAAATAATTAAATAAAACCATAATATCATTTGTTTATTGTTAAGTCATTAACAAAACGGTTCTTATAATATATCCTTAGGTTCCGCAAATATTCAAAAATGAATTGGCTTCATGATCAAACTAAATGAGAGCGGCCACACTCGGGTTGCGTCTGGCAACACCGATTGGTGAGATTTAGAATTTTTCTGGAGTCAACATGTGAAGACGAATTTTTTCGTTCCAGGAAAATCTCACTCCTTTTCGCCCATGGCTTCGCCTGGGAAAATACAATAGTTATAAATTTAGTCATCCTAACGTATTTCAATGTTTCATCAATTATGTTCCAGTTATTTTACCTTCCCAAATAAATGAGGATAATGGGTTGTGGGTGAACTCCTGAAAACCATTGGTGGCCAGGAGTTCAATAGGGTTTCCGTTTGCGTTTCCGTTTTTAGTTTTCGGTTTTCCGTTTTTTTTTGCTTTCGTTTTCCGTATTTATTTCTTTTGCACATTCACGTTGGCAACTTAATTTCTATGGATAAGACTTGGTGAAAATCTTTGTAAGGAAACATTTCGGTTGTGAAGAATCAAGTTAAATTGAGTTTTGGATCTTGGCCGATGCCGTCCAGCTACATTGCAGTCTTCGCACCTACAAGTAAGCAAATGTTTGTATCCTGGAACAGTTTAGTGAACCTTCTTAGTGTATGTGTACAGTAAGAACCCTGTCTTTACTACTGAGCTTTTATTTTGAAACAATTTTATGAATTTTACTGTGTCATTGTCTATTCCATGCCAATGGCATCTTAAATTTAAAACATAGATTTTATGTACTATCTACCTAAGGCATTCTAATGTATCTAAATTAAGTCTTGGCATTAAGCTAGAATAACTAAGCATTATTAGCCATCACTATGTATTAAGCGACCCCGGTAAAAGTTACATTAAAAACAATTTTGCCTAACATCTAGCAAATTTCATTTATAACACCTCATATACATTACAAGGGAGTCGACGGCTAGCTTCTATTCTTTACTAGGTAGATAGATCAAGTAAGTAAAATTATTTTTTTTTCCTCTAATCTTTGTAAGGTGGTAGATTATTCCGTATCCGGGTATATTTCTATTCCGCCCAATTTACCACCCTTACAAATGGCGCCCGAACGTTTTTTTTATATAGTTATTTCAGTATATTTTGAGAAATTTTGTGAATTTTATGAAATGTACTCCGCTGATTGTACAATTTTCTAAGTGGTGACACATTGCAAAGAGCTCTAAGCTGTTTTTTTTTATGGTTAACTAACTAAATAATAACTAATAGTTAGAAATTTTGTCTGATAGGTTAAGTAATTTTCTGAGTATAGTCCAACATTGGTTTTTTCTTATTTAATTAACACATTATAAATGGTGTTTATGCCGTTCAATTATGTTATTTGACTTACCTTGGAGGTGTATAAGTGAATGTTTGCCTTCAGTTTAGTAATAAACATTGCTTAACTGAGTTGTTGTTGGGTATTGCTTTCAATAGTAAGTACATCTTATGTTTGAAAATTCCGGTAACTTAGTATAATTAAAGTTTTGAAACGCTATGTGCTGTTAACTAGTTACACACATACATTTATAAATACTAAGAGTTACAACTTGTGAAACTAAATATATAAACTATATTCAGAGATTACATTAAGTTCAAGTATGAAGTTATGAACAATTTTTTTTCAGTGACTTGATACTTCATTATTTTGTTGAAATTTTGTTTAGAGCTGTGTTAAGGTTATGATAAAAGCTACTTCACACACAAAACATGTTAAGTTTAAGTGAATGCTGGTAGTTTAAAGTGACATTTAGAAACAGATTTTGTTGTATTTTAGGTTATGTGTTAAAAGTGTAAAGTAACAGTCATCAAACCATTGCACAATCTCTTTGTTTTTTTTTTGAAAGATAATATGCTAGTCAGAGTTCATTGCAACTTTGCTGCCTGTTTACTTTTGTAATTGTAAAGGTTGTAACACACTGTGTACTCATAAAGGTGATACTGCACCTTACAATCATTTATTCAATTTTGGGAAGTTTATTTTGTTATATTTTGTTTACTATAGTAATAATATGTGCTTGTATTATTAACAATATTTTGGAATAGGAACATAATTGATAAAATAGGTTAGGATAGACTTAAGAATATTGTTTTTGTTGTGTATTTTGCTTGTGTATATTTAATAGTTTAAATAACTTCTTTTGTGTTTGTGTTTAACCAATTGGTATAAGGCTAAACATAGACAGTTACACAAGCTCGATATTTTGTTAAATGTGTTTTGACTTAACACAATGGAACAGACTTTTGCCCAGTTTCATTCACTTTTGAAGGACGAATTGTGTTATGAGGTATCCATTCGTTCCGAAACTCCAGCACCTACAGTGCTAGGTTTAAAGAAACAGTTAAAACAATTAATTCAGGAAATTCCTTCTGAATCAATTTTAGAGACGGATTTCACTTCTGAAAGTGAGTTAGGGGTTATTACTAAAAAACTTCAAGACTTAGAAGATTTATTAAAAAAGTGTTCTGACACTAAAGATAGACATGCCCTCTGTAGGTCTAAAGCCTTAGCTTCACATTTGTACTTTAGAATTTTGAGAATACAGTGTTCCGAACTCAGCTTAATAAGTAGGAAGAGTGAATTACATACAAAGTTGCAGAGTTTGATTTCCAGATTAGATGCTGACAATGAGTCGTCTCACGACGAATCACTGGATTCCGAGAGTACCGCCGTTGACTGCACTGGTGATAAAAATGTTGCCAAGTGGAAGTTACATTTCAACGGACAGGGTGATCCGCGCAGTTTCATCGAACGCGTTGAGGAATATAAAAGATCTTATGGCGTTTCAGATGGAAAATTATTTGTTTCTGCATTTCATCTTTTTACAGGCCGAGCATTGTTATGGTACAGAGGCAACAAATGTCAAGTTTCGTCTTGGTCAGAATTGAGAACTTTATTTTTAGAGGAATTTGATGCAGTAGATTATGACTACAGGTTGCTAGGTGAAATTCGAGCAAGAACACAAGGCTCTGAAGAACCTGTGTCTATCTATTTCGCTGTAATGTTTGGCATGTTTTCAAGGTTGTCAACACCACTTTCCGAAGAACAAAAGTTACAAATTTTATTACATAATATTCGCCCTTTTTACTCAGAACAATTAGCTCTTGTTGACATTAAGTCTGTCGCAATGTTGAAGGAAAAGTGTCGCAAACTAGAGGCTGCGAGGCAGCGTTCCGCCTTATTTTCTGAGCCTACTAACAGTAAGGCAACTTTAAGTTCAGAGTTTGCTTACAAACAAGTGACAAAACAGATAAACACACTTTCAGTCACACCTGCACCTAAGGTTGATACAAGTAAAGGCACTAATTTTACGAAAACAAATAAACAACTATGTTACAAGTGCGGCAAGGGTAACCATTCCTTTAAATTTTGCAGGACAGTTCCGAAATTTATTAGATGTTTTTCGTGTGGACGTCAGAACTTTACAGTAAAGACATGTCCAAGTTGTAGTAAAAAGGCGATTAGTAAACCCGCTCCGGACAAAAATTCAAAAAACTAATTAGTAAGAACTGTGCAGAGACACAAGTAAATAACTTGGTCATTAACAACAAAACATCCCTTTTACCTGACACAGTTCTGTATTCAGTGGATAAACGAGACTTTAGGCCACATTTAAAGGTTTTTGTTGACGGTTTTGAGATTACAGGTTTACTAGATTCCGGTGCTTGCGCGTCAATTTTGGGTAACCAGGCGCACAAGGTTTTTTTGAGATTCGGTTATAAATTGCATAGCAGTATTGATACCACATTTTCAGTGGCAAATGGAGACAAACTTGATTGCATGGGTTATATGTTTATTCCGATTACTTATAATTCCGTAACTCACATAATAAAATTTTTTGTAGTACCCTCTATAATAGCGGATGTTATTTTTGGTTGTGACTTTTGGAAAACATTTCAGTTAGCCCCTGGCATTTTTGATAATTTAGAATTAATTAAGGCACCTTCTCAATTTTACAATATTTGTGCGATTGATAATAAACAAATTCATACCATCACTTCTTTTGAAAACTTATCATCTCAACAGAAAGAATTAGCCCAGTCTGTAGTAAATAAATTTTTAGATATTTCTTCAGAGAAAATTGGATTGGGTAGAACAAAATTAATTGAACATGTTATTGACACCGGTGATGCCTTGCCAATAAAAATAAAACAATATCCACTTTCTCCCGAAAAGAAGGAAGCTTTAAGTAAAGAGTTAGATAGGATGCTGGAAATGGACGTAGTTACTCCGAGTGAAAGCCCTTGGAATAACCCAGCAATTTTAGTGAAAAAGGCAAATGGAGACTGGAGATTTTGCCTAGATTGCAGGAAATTAAATTCAGTGACAAAGGGGGATTCATACTCAATACCGTACATTCCACAAATTCTAGATAGCTTGAAAGAGGCAAGGTTTTTATCATCGATTGATTTAAGTTCAAGTTTCTGGCAAATTCCATTAGCTAACGACTCTCAGGAAAAAACCAGTTTTACAGTTCCTGGTAGAGGGTTATTCAAATTTAAAGTCATGCCGTTTGGCCTATGCGGTGCACCAGCACGACAGCAGAGGTTAATGGACCAGTTATTTAATCAAAATTTTTGTAGTGATATTGAAAATGGAATAGTATTTTGTTATATAGATGATATTGTTATTTGTTCTGCTGATTTTGAAACCCATTTAATTTTATTAAACAGAGTTCTGGATAAACTAAAAATGGCTCAACTATCCATAAATTTTGATAAATGTAATTTTTTTAGAAACTCTTTGAAATATTTAGGGTATATAGTGGATGAATTTGGTTTACGCACAGATCCTGGAAAAGTTGCCGCAGTTTTGAACTTTCCGACCCCAAAAACTGCACAGGAGGTAAAGATTTTCCTAGGCACTTGTTCTTGGTACAGGCGCTTTATTAGGAATTTTTCAACCATCGCTGCACCACTCAATAGACTAACGAGTAAAGGAAAGAACGCACCTAAATTTGAGTGGAGCGAACAGGCAGAGGTAGCATTTAATACATTGAAGAATGCGTTGGTAACCGCACCTGTTCTTGCGGTACCGAATTTTGAAAAACCATTCAAAATACATTGTGATGCTTCTGCATATGGTGTTGGCGGTATGCTAACGCAAGAAACCGATGGTTGCGATCATCCCATTGCGTATGTCAGTAGGAGCCTAAATAAAAACGAAAGGAATTACAGCGCGACGGAACGCGAGGCTCTAGCTGTGATTTTTGCAGTGGAGAAATTTCAGGCTTATTTTGGTTCCAAGCCAGTCACAATTATCACAGACCATGCATCCCTAAAGTGGTTCTTAAATTTAGAAAATCCCTCAGGACGACTCGCCAGATGGGGTTGTAGATTATCACAGTATAATTTTGTTATCGAACATAGGAAGGGTTGTGATAATGTAGTTCCGGATACCTTGTCGAGACTCATACACGTAGATGTAGTTGGTGATCGTAATGATAACTCTAGTCAACAAGTTTTGGTAGATGACTGGTATGACAAAACATTTAATGGCTGTAAAAACAATCCAGCAAATTTTCCGAATTTTTGTATTTTGAACGATAAACTATATCGTTACAGTAAATGTAAATACCAGCTTCTCAGTGAGTTCGACTGGAAAGAGGTAGTCCACAAGAACGACATCCTTAGAATTATGCAACAAAACCATGCAGATGCAACTGCAGGTCATTTTGGTGTGTTCAAAACTCATCGCAGATTATCCCTCAGATATTTTTGGCGTGGTATGTATAAGGACGTGGTTGAGTACGTTAAGAATTGTGATACTTGCTCTGCGTATAAACACACGACATCAGCCACTCCAGGTCTGCTAGGGAAGCCTAAAGTCTGCGAGAGACCTTTTCAGGTCATTTCGGCTGATTTAGTCGGACCTTTGCCTAGGTCTAAATCAGGATTTACATTTCTTTTTGTGGTGACGTGTTGTTTTTCGAAATATACAATGTTGTTTCCGTTACGGCGTGCCACAGGTGCCGCTGTTGTTAAAGCGCTAGAGAATTTTGTATTTTTGAACCATAGTGTTCCAGAGACTGTGATTGTGGACAATGGGTCCCAATTTACAGGATCTGAATTCCGTAATCTCATTAAGCGTTATAATATTCCGAAATTACACTACACACCACTGTACACTCCGCAAGTTAACCTTGTTGAGAGGTACAATAAGGTTGTTATGACTGCTGTAGCCGCTTTTGTGAAAGATAACCACAGGTCCTGGGACGAAAACCTGTACAAGGTCCAGTTCGCCATAAACAGTGCGGTTAATGAATCCACTGGATTCTCCCCGTTCTTCCTTGTCCACGCTAGAGAACCGGTCTTAAATGGTTCCTTCTATAAGGACACGGATAAGGAGTACGAGGCCGGAATTCCAAGGGAGGAATACGCAGGAAAGTTTGGAACTTTGGAGGACATATTTGGTCAGGTTAGGAGAAATTTGTTTCAGGCTCATGCAGAGTATGCAACGCATTACAACTTAAGGCGTAGGTCTGCAAGCTATTCTGTTGGGGATATAGTGTGGAAAAAGACCTATCCACAAAGCGACGCTACAAATTTTTTCGCAGCTAAGCTGGCACCTAAGTATGAAAAGTGCAGGGTTGTCAAGGTTTTGTCACCTTTGGTTTATGAACTAGTTAGAGTAGCTGACAACCACCCAATAGGCACTTGGCATATTAAGGATATTAAGAAGTAGATATTTGCCATTACTTAGTTTGGTCTAAACTGTTTGAATATTTAAGTTATCAATATTCAATTAGGAATTTGAATGAGTGTAGTGATGTTCTGAGTTAACAGTTACATTACCATGGTTCAGTTGAGGAGGAATGTAGTGGATGTATGTAGGGATGAATATGTGATGATTGGAATGCTTGTGGTAGACCAACCGGTTGAGAAAGTAAAAATGCAAATATCGTACTTTGGGGATAACGAAAAGGGGGGGGTTTTGTGTTTTGTTTTCGTTTTCCTTCTAGATAATGGATCATTTCTGTTATTTTTCCGATTCTGTTCCGAGATCTATTTTCTAGGAGAGTTATTTCGTTTTTTTTTTTTTTTCTCATATTCCGATTTTGATTCGGTTTTATTTTTCCGAATGGGATAGAGAACGGTTGCCATATAAGATGGACCCGTTCACAACCAGTTTTTCCGTATTTGTTGAGTAACAAATATTAAGATGGTAGTTTAAAAGAGTGAACCACCGTAGGCCTAGACGCATTCTATCAGTCAGCTGAAGAATGATGCCAAGATGTTTCCACTCAAGTGTCTTAGACACCATGAAGTTTTTTGTATATATTCTTTTTAGAAGTTAGGGTTGTGTAGTTAAGTATAATGTATAAAACCTTACACTGTTTTCAGTATATTTATTTTGTTAGACAATTTTCCTTGTTAGTAGTAGATGTGCGTTCACGCGTAACTTCTGTGTTTTTTTTGTTTGTTTCAGGCAAATTGTTAGTAGTTGTTGGATGACGCTGAGGGCAGCGTGGTTCAACCTGTTGAACCTTTTCGTAGGAGGGGAAGTATTGTGACGTTGTAAATTTTGAACTACTAACTAGCGTTTCGCTTTTAATAAAAATCAATTTTGTTCAAAGTATGTTGGTGCCACCTAGCATCAAGGTGCAGAACTACGCGTGGGTCGATGTTCAGAGTTCATTCGAGCCACAATAGATGGCGTTTGCTTCGTTGTCAATTGTCGTAAAAATAAAACAAAATAATTAAATAAAACCATAATATCATTTGTTTATTGTTAAGTCATTAACAAAACGGTTCTTATAATATATCCTTAGGTTCCGCAAATATTCAAAAATGAATTGGCTTCATGATCAAACTAAATGAGAGCGGCCACACTCGGGTTGCGTCTGGCAACACCGATTGGTGAGATTTAGAATTTTTCTGGAGTCAACATGTGAAGACGAATTTTTTCGTTCCAGGAAAATCTCACTCCTTTTCGCCCATGGCTTCGCCTGGGAAAATACAATAGTTATAAATTTAGTCATCCTAACGTATTTCAATGTTTCATCAATTATGTTCCAGTTATTTTACCTTCCCAAATAAATGAGGATAATGGGTTGTGGGTGGACTCCTGAAAACCATTGGTGGCCAGGAGTTCAATAGGGTTTCCGTTTGCGTTTCCGTTTTTAGTTTTCGGTTTTCCGTTTTTTTTTTGCTTTCGTTTTCCGTATTTATTTCTTTTGCACATTCACGTTGGCAACTTAATTTCTATGGATAAGACTTGGTGAAAATCTTTGTAAGGAAACATTTCGGTTGTGAAGAATCAAGTTAAATTGAGTTTTGGATCTTGGCCGATGCCGTCCAGCTACCTTGCAGTCTTCGCACCTACAAGTAAGCAAATGTTTGTATCCTGGAACAGTTTAGTGAACCTTCTTAGTGTATGTGTACAGTAAGAACCCTGTCTTTACTACTGAGCTTTTATTTTGAAACAATTTTATGAATTTTACTGTGTCATTGTCTATTCCATGCCAATGGCATCTTAAATTTAAAACATAGATTTTATGTACTATCTACCTAAGGCATTCTAATGTATCTAAATTAAGTCTTGGCATTAAGCTAGAATAACTAAGCATTATTAGCCATCACTATGTATTAAGCGACCCCGGTAAAAGTTACATTAAAAACAATTTTGCCTAACATCTAGCAAATTTCATTTATAACACCTCATATACATTACAAGGGAGTCGACGGCTAGCTTCTATTCTTTACTAGGTAGATAGATCAAGTAAGTAAAATTATTTTTTTTTCCTCTAATCTTTGTAAGGTGGTAGATTATTCCGTATCCGGGTATATTTCTATTCCGCCCAATTTACCACCCTTACACCATAGCACAGGGAATCCTAGTTTGGGGGCCAGGAACTTTGCATTGCTACTACCAGGGTTATGTACCTATATATACCTTGTGAATTTTTATCAAATAAAGTTCTAAAAAAAAAGTCCGCTATAGCACATATCTATCTTTTATGGTAGGCTCACAATAACAATTTTTATGGTTTTGAAATGTGGTCTAAAACAAAGCTTTAGTTTCGGAGCTGTTTTTACTAATACCATAGTATTAATCCTTATTAAAATAAAATTGTTCGTCATCTCAAGTGTTTAATTTAGACCAATATTGCCCTTTGTATCATTTCATTTAGAATAATATCTTAGGAGATATCACGAAATTAAAATAATGGCGACGGCCGCGGCAGTCCGTGCGTGCAACGCGATTATGTCGCAGTGCGATTATATTGGAGGTAGGTAGTAGGAACCTACCAAGTAAAGACTTTTTGAACTCGAGGATCCAACTCCTCAGCCTTGATGCTGTAAGGAATTGCATTCTTAAATCTTGGTGATACCATGTAATTTTTAAAGAATCATGCGTTTAAATGTTTTTTCGAAATTCGGTACTGAGATATCTTGCATCACGGGGACGGGCTACTACGGATAGGTTACTTTTTGTCCTGGAAAATCAAAAGTTCCCACGGGATCTTTAAAAACCTAAATCTTGTTTAGTTAGGTAGGTAAAAGTTATTATATCAACGAACTCGCTCAGGTTTTGAACCTTCACCTTTCCGGCTCACAGCCAGGGGTGTTAACTTAAGTGTGACCAAACTCACATCTTTTACACCATAACCAAAAATTTGGTCGCAGTTCGCACTCTATTTTTTAGGGTTCCGTACCCGAACGATGCCAACAGGACCCTATTACGGGACTAAGACTTCGCGGTCCGTCCGTCTGTCAGCGGGTTGTATCTCGTGAACTACTGTAATAGGTAGAGGGTCATAGAATGTGTAATTCTATTGCTGCTATAACAGCAAATAAAAAGAACATATTTTAATGTAGATAACGGGTACCATACAACGATTAGTTTGGCATTTTTTGTTTCGTGAAGTTCCAGCGAAAAGAACAAGAAAGAGGGTAGTTCGCTATTGCCCTTCCGTGATCCTATAAGGGTTCCTTTTGGGATAAGGAACCCTAAAATTAATGAAACACTTCGCATGTACAACCCTACCGAGTCAGTGCCAGCAAGTTTCGTACACAATAATTATACGAGTAGTTATACTAGGTACATCTATATTTTACAACACTAGTATTATAAGAATTCATCTGTACGATGTAAAGGTGTGGACAGACATAACGCGAAGCGACACGCGACGTGTCCCACGCGCTCCTAGAAATTGTAAAACCCATCGCCATCCCACTATTGAGCATGGGCCTCCTCTCAAAATGAGAAGAGTTTAGATCATAGTCCACGCTAGTCAGCCCAGACTTCACACACCTTTGAGAGTATTATGGAGAACTCTCAGGCATGCAGGTTTCCTCACGATAATTTCCTTCACCGTTAAAGCAAATAATATTTATTTGCTTAAAACGCACATAATTCCGAAAAGTTATAGGTGCATGCCCGGGATCGAACCTACCAAAGAGGAGGCCCGACGCGACGTCAACACAAGGTTATCTATCAATCACCGTTCTACAAAACACACGTGTTCAAAATTCAAACATGACATTCTGCCGCGATGTCGCGATCGCGCACTATGTGTCCAGGCCTCCGAGCGAACGAGGCGCACAGCGTATCCCTCCCCCGCCTCCCCTCATTATGCAACCTCCATTCTTGTGTTCGGGTCGTGAACTCGTGTTTTTATTATGTTTTAATCATGTCGCAGAGGCCTTAATTATACCCCTCTACAAAAGCTACACTACATCGGCGGAAACTGCAACTATTTAACCTGTGAAAAGTGTACGGGGGTGGGTTTATGAAAACAGTCTGAGCCTTCAAGTGTAAGATTGCTTGTACGATCCGAAGCAGGATAAGTTGCAAGTCGCGATTAAAATTAAAATCGGTCATGTGCGAGTCGGACTCACAAGGGTTCCGTACCATTATACAAGGAATAACACTTTCATAGCGGCCATTTTGGATTTTTATCATTTGTTGTTAAATAGCTTGTGGCGGTTACCACAATAGAAACTAGATGGCGCTGTTCAATCGATGACGTAGTCCCGAACAAATGTACCGCCGATAGTAATCGCACTAACGGAGTTTTCTGCAATCTGGACTATATATAGAAGTTTCAAGTAATAGAAAGCCGAGGATGAATCTTGAATATTAAGGTAGGATTCTATCGTCAGAAAGAATAACGATGAATTTCTTATAGTTTTATTAATCACTGTTACCACTTTGGATGTTGGTATAGGAATAAATCGGTGTGTCGTAAGACTAACTATTATAACTCAAAATAAACGAAGCGAATGCAGGCAACATTCGTTCTATAGCCTACCTTCACATCAATCCATTCCTACACTCACAAAATATAGATAAATTAACACTGTCAAGTCAATATTTAGAATCTACCTACAACTGTGTACATTATTTTATAATAGGTACCTGCATTTATTTATAATATCTAACATTCGGGCATTCTGACTACATTAAGTTTGTCCTCAAACTTATTATACAAAACAGTTTTTACCTATTTTCATAATATTACCTATACCTAACAATATCACAAAATTTCAGCAATATGTACATTATAATCCAAATACATCCAAATTTAGTAGTAGACATAATTTTGTAATAAGTATTAATTTTTTCATTGGAATATTTAGGTTTACGTGTTTTATATCTTATGTACTAACTATCCATGTACTATAACTGTTTGTTTCCACGAAAATAAATAAATAAAATTAAAGTAAATTCGTGTACAGCTTCTGAAAAATAATCTGGATTGCATCGAGGACTTTACCCACTTTGGGCCACCCTCGCTTTCCAATCCAATTAATCGCATCTGCACCGGACCCCTCACCGTTAAGTCAAGAACTCATCGTGCTACCAGACATCACGGCCGTGTACGACTTCCAGATGTAACGACTCCACTACTCATCTGCACCGGACCCCTCACCGTCAAGTCAAGAATTCATCGTGCTACCAGACTTCACGGCCGTGTACGACTTCCAGATGTAACGACTCCACTACTCATCTGCACCGGACCCCTCACCGTCAAGTCAAGAACTCATCGTGCTACCAGACTTCACGGCCGTGTACGACTTCCAGATGTAACGCGACTCCACTACCCATCTGCACCGGACCCCTCGCCGTCAAGTCAAGAGCTCATCGTGCTACAAGACTTCACGACCGTGTACGACTTCCAGATATTGTAACGACTGTTGTTAACACATCAAAAAACAATAATAGCATCACACGTTTTATCATGAGTATCAGATCAAATACTATTCATTAAAAACAAGACACAAAAATATCAAAACACATAATAAGTATCATAATTGTAAAACTGAAATCAAAGTATGTAATCATTCAATAATATAACTTCAAATATCACTACATATAATTAATATCTAAACATCATTATATAGTATCATAATCGTATTACTAAAATCAAATTAATTGTTTAATCATTCATCATATTATACTATTACACAACAAAATCTAATCATCATAGTATGGTATCATCATCGTAGTACTAAAATTAAAGTAATAGTTTTATCATTCATCAAATCAAATACTATTACACAACAATATCTAAGCATCATAATATAGTATCATAATTGTTGTACTGAAATCAAAGTAATCGTTCGATCATTCGTCAAGTACTATTACACAAAATATCAAACATCATAATAGTAATGTAGTATCATATTTGTGGTAATGAAATCAAAGTAATCATTTAATCTTATATAACATCAAATACTATTACAAAAAAAATCATATCATCATAATATTATAGTATCATAATCTTACTTACATTAAAATAATCATAGTCTTAATAAGCTTACAAATCAGTTCAATCTTTCATCGAGCCTGTCTCATCATCTAAGAATCACTCTGATTACTCAAGATTGTGATCCATGATCAACATGCCAATTGTTTGAATATTTTACTCTGATCAGAAGTAGCCCATTTCCTCATCATGAAATCAATTTTATTTATACCCAGGATAAAGTCGTAAGTTACTCTCAAATAACCAATTTTTCTTCTCACTAAATACCTAAGAATAATGAAAAGGGATATCTGATGGATATCTGGCTTATTTATTGGTTATAATCAAAATGACATCAAAAACGTCACCATGGTAACGCAAGGCAAGCTATAAGACGATCAATTTCAATCGACATTGACAAATACCTATTTATACTTCAAACTAATGTAGGTATAAATGAGGTATAAGTAATCGGAGAATCGGAGTACTCTCAGTTTTTGATATAAACTAATTATTTGACTTATTCAATCGTTCTGGTCATTCCAATATTTTTTTTTGTAAGCAAAAGTCTAAATACATATTTTGTACGCCTTACATAAATGGCAAAATGTGAAAGAGTGGTACCATCCATGAGTGTACCATCATTTATTTCGTTACTCACATTTGGAAAAATAAATCATTTCATTTTATTTCATTTCGTATCATTTCAATCATGCCATGGACAGCTAACAAAACTCTATTTCAAAGAATAACTAATTTAAGATAGGTAGGTATAAATTGGTGAAACGCATTATAAGTCATCCAACAGCAAATGTAGTGGTTAATTTTATTCTTGGCATTGTTATTCTCGGACAAAGCCACCGTTTGTGAAATTGGGCCTTAGCAATATTAGAGCCTTAAATACTAGAAATATTGTACTAATAATTTATCTAAAATGCTAGTAGTTTCTCTACGAGAATCCGTTATATTATTCGGCAAAAGTTTCTCTTTCAGTCTTCAAACTTATAAAGATCTCACATTTTCGGTATAACCGTTTTTTTAACTTAATTCTATTTATATTGACTATTTCCTGTATTGAGAGCCTTCGGGCACAGAACTGATGTGTCAAATATTGGGATCAGCCATGGATGCTGATCCATGTAGACGTAGACGTTGAATTCAGACATTATTTTTATTGATCAAAATACTTCTTTAATAAGTTCGTTAATAATTCTAATCCGACTTTTAATCAAGCAACCACACCACATCAAGAGGTTTCAATCCATATTTCATTTGTAATGATTATTCTATTTTAAATTATGGAATTTGTTTCAAATATGAATCAGGAGACTAATTTTGGAAAATCCATTATGGATACCCCGGGATAATATTATACAAAAATCAGCGTCGGATTTTTTTTTTTTTTCTTTTAATATTTAAATAATTCCACCCTCTTGTTGTTTGTAGAATCGTCCGAACACCTGTATCAATCACTATTACAATCGCAATTGTTGTGATTAGCTGAATTTATGTCGTTCTTGTTGCAACAATGCATTGTAGCCAATAGTGAGCGAGTATCGGCCAATGAGAGGTGATTGTGATAAACACCAATAGCTGTTATTTTACCGTAACCAAGCACCAGACAATAGCCTAGCTATTGCAGAAAAATCCGCAATAAATTGTTTCAAGTAACTTGCCCCCATTTAGTGGGAATTTCAAACCCAAACGTTAGTGTCGGTATCCAAGAAACGACACTTCTTGATATTTAATTGCAACTGGGTTTTATTTTCTAATTATTAGTAAGTATACCTAATATACAAGTTTGTTCGAGTTTGACACTGATCATAATCTTTAATTCTGGCCATATTGAATTTTTATTTTTATTTTTTTTTTACTACTTCTACTACTTTACTACTGCTGTTGTGATAGTACACTCTTCTATATACAATAGTCTTGACTATTTACATTTCATTTTATTTAAGTAAATCGTTTTACTACTAACTATACTATATATCGTTTACTAATAACTATAAGCCTTTAACTGACATAGGTACGATCTAACGTTTCTGCTATTAAAACTACCTACATCAATATTGAAGAGTAGGTATTACAGGCATTTAATTGCATGACAAACTATTAAATGACTTATCAGAGTTGATGTAATAATTAAATCAGGTAGTTCTGTAACATGTTACCATTATGGAATTGAAATATAGGATACGTGCACATGCGGATAGTCAACCACGTATGCGGTAATATTTGCTTCAACTCAATCAATGCATAAAGAGAAGGTACGAGTAAGTAAGTATGTAGTTTAAATCGGAATTACCACGTCAGCCACGCCTCGTAAAGAATGCAAACCCTTTTTTTTTTTTTGACGATTTAGACGATTAGTAATGTGCAAAGAGGCGCTGCCCAGATTAATTAAACACTAGACCCGATAATTGACTACAGCTTGTTTGTAATATTCTGAGGTTATTCGCATTTTTATTTATTTATTTAACCTTCTTCATCAATTATCTCATCATCATCATCATCATCATCATCATCATCATCATGATCAACCCATTACTAGCCTACTACTTAGCCGGGCCAATTAATCCCTCAATAATGATTATCTATTTATTTGTTATGTAATTAATTGTTGTTAATGATTATCTATAAGAGTAATTTATTACCAATTTTGAATAAATCATTTGACTTTGACTTTGACTTTGACATTGTTAAGTGTTGAAATGTAGGTATAAGATTCCTTTTTAAATCAGAGGAATACGCATTCTAGCTAAACTATTACTATTCATTTCTTTTCTTCAAGCCATTCTTTTATCGATTTTATTCTTACAAAATTCGTGTCTAAAAGTAACACATCGACAATGTCACTAGCAGAAAATTCACTACTTACAACAAATTCTTACTAAAAATAATAAAGATTATTTTATTTCTGTTTTGATTTATGGTTAGATTACAGGTTAAATTACATACCAACATTGGGTTAAATGGTGACTATGACCACAAACTACGGATGAATGGCGTAAGTAAATAATAAGTGGGTGAAATGCACCCAAAGCATCGATTAACATAGTTTCGTGATTAGCAAGGAATATTTTGCAAACGAAACTTTTTTTTTTTTTTTTTTTACCCTTCCTAATATGATCATATTGTTTGCTACAACGACACAATATAACGGACCGATTTCCCTTTCTTAGATTGTACCTACTCATAATAGCTAATATCATTTCGAAATAAGATGAAACAAAATCGATTAAAAGTTTTCGATTACGAAAATATTGATATCGGACTTTTAACGTTAAAGTAGGTGCCTACCTGCCATTCTTGGTAATTACGTATAAATATGTATACTGAATCCTGATACTCTTATTCTTTTGTATTATCTACAAGTTTCCTACCAGTATGCAATAATAATGAGCTTCATGGGCTGTCGTTTTTCTTTGATATCCCAAGTCAATTGCATAATTATTAATTATTTACCTACATTTACATGAATGATTTAACCAGGCTTTATAAAAGATTGCAATAATTGCGCAGTCCCTATAACTTACTCAAAAAAAAATGCTTTATTACCGACCTGATGTATCTTCGCGCGATACCTGTACCTACTTGATGCTCTGCAACTGGACCCTCGCCAGCTCAAACGGCGGCGGCCGCATGGTGCCGCATCTATAGTCGCCGCACAATCGCGGCGGCGCAGCGCGGTTGCGGCGGCGCAGCACGGTCGCGACGCGCGGCGCGGCGGTGCAGTGGCGGTGCCGGTGCCGGTTTAGCGCCCGCCGCGCCATTACTCGCCTTTGCCGAAGGTAGTTAGGGTATATCTCGTCCAGTCGCAGAACCTTTTGATCGTACTATATCTCTTCTTTCGCCTTCAGTACAAGTTTCAACTCGTCCGGTCGCAGAACTTCTTGATCGTATCATTATTTCGCCTTCCTTCAGTACAAGTTTCAACTCGTCCGGTCGCAGATACACCATCACTCAATAATTTTTCTGATGTAGCAGCAGCGGTTCACTACAAGATGAGTCAATCGTCGTTTCTTCGTGTCGTCGTTTTTGTTTCCGAATTATTGTGAGCATTTTGATCGCTTCGTACCACTTCTGATAATAGAAAGCCGAGGATGAATCTTGAATATTAAGGTAGGATTCTATCGTCAGAAAGAATAACGATGAATTTCTTATAGTTTTATTAATCACTGTTACCACTTTGGATGTTGGTATAGGAATAAATCGGTGTGTCGTAAGACTAACTATTATAACTCAAAATAAACGAAGCGAATGCAGGCAACATTCGTTCTATAGCCTACCTTCACATCAATCCATTCCTACACTCACAAAATATAGATAAATTAACACTGTCAAGTCAATATTTAGAATCTACCTACAACTGTGTACATTATTTTATAATAGGTACCTGCATTTATTTATAATATCTAACACAAGATACAACCGTCGGCCCAGCTGGCGCTACCGAGCACAACCAACCGCTCGGTGGGAGATCTCCCCTTTGGTACGGTCGAGCCTGCACACCGCTCACGTACAAGCTAAACGGTCTCTCTCTCTACCTATTATGGTTCACGAGACTACAGCCTACGACAGCCAGACAGACGGAAAGCGGAAGCTTAGTAATAGGCATTTTGTAGGCAAGCGCGCTTCATCTTAGCCTGCATGATCACTTGTCACGGCGCGCGCTGGTCCGATTGCTGCCAAGCTATCAATTTTAAAAAACCGGCCAAGTGCGAGTCAGGCTCGCGCAATGAGGGTTCCGTACTACAGTCGTATTTTTTCGACATTTTGCACGATAATTCAAAAACTATGATGCATAAAAATAAATAAAAATCTGTTTTTAGAATGTACAGGTGAAGACCTTTCATATGATACCCCACTTGATATAGTCACTCACTTCGAAAGTTGAAAATACTAATTATTAGTTCATGACCACAATTTAATTTTTTTTTGTGTGATCTAACCCTAAATTCACGGTTTTCAGATTTTTCCCCACATGTCAGCTATAAGATCTACCTACCTGCCAAATTTCATGATTCTAGGTCAACGGGAAGTACCCTGTGGGTTTCTTGACAGACAAGACGGACAGACAGACAGACAGACAACTAAGTGATCCTATAAGGGTTCCGTTTTTCCTTTTGAGGTACGGAACCCTAAAAAGGGCCCCGTTAGCAACCTTCGGGCAAAAGCTTTTAAAAATACGCTCCGAAATAACCATAGTAGGTACAAGCATAATATAACTGTATTTTCAAGTGTTGCAAGACCTCCTCGTTCCGCGCGCGGAAATTCTCTTCAGCATTTCCCGCGCGGAAATTGGGCTTCCCTAATATTTCAATGTTGCAATAAGTAAAAAAAGTAAAGTAAAATATGCTTTATTGTACACCAAAACAAAAACAATAGACATATAACAAATACAGCATGTACAATAGGCGGCCTTATCGCTAAAATAGCGATCTCTTCCAGGCAACCTTAGGGTAGAGGATATAAAAATTAAAGAAAGCGGAAGGGGTGTACTAATTAAATAAAGTAAATACACATAATATACGTATGTAAATACAACAGTACATAAGAGAGGAATAGACGACAGATAAGTGGAATAAAAAGTAAAAATAAATAAACACATCAAATGGAGGATAAATAAAATAGCTTCAATTTTGTTTTAAAAATTGATAGTGATTGAGACTGTTTGATATCCAAGGGGAGAGAATTCCATAGCAGTATAGCGGTAACAGTAAATGATTTAGCATAATAAGAAGAGGAGTGTGTAGGAATTTTCAGGCGTAGATAATAATAATAAAATTTCAATAATTACTTACATTGCAGCAGATTTCCGCGACCATGAATTCCGCTGAAAACTATAAATTAAACTTTAATGTTTCAATATGTGCGCTTTAAAACAACACCACAGCGCTTAATACTGCGCCAGGCAGGTCGGCAAACAATCTTTTAACATTGATGTTTCTTCCTGGAGTGGACTTTTTCGCACTTTAGGGTGGATGTCCATTCAAGCGGAGATGTGTTACGCAGACCAATCAGATTGTCGGTAAATAACGTGATATTTTTATTCTGTCATCTCATAAAACTCTGATTGGTCAACTATACATCTCCGCTCCGCTTCAGTGGACAGGCACCCCTATTTTTGCACAACTGTATGATAGTTAGACAGCGGTTAAAACGCAAAGGTTACGCTCTTGATGGATTCGAGACGTCTGCATCATCTATTATTCATTTCGTCAGAGACATGAGATATGTGACTCGCAAAGATGCAAGCATGAAGCTTGCAGCTTTGCGATTCACATACTTCTATTGCTATTGAAGGTTCCACAATGTTCTAACACCGCCGATTGTTTCCACATCACAACAGGGCTGGCTAAAGCCTCAACAGCCACAATCAGCATCAACCCATCGCCGGTCCATTACCGAGCACGGGCCTCCTCTCAGAATTAATGGGTTTAGTCCACCACGCACGTCAAGTGCAGAATGGCAGTCTTCACGCACCATTAAATAATAATAATAAAATGTTTTTTATTTCAGGCAATGAAAATACAACCCATAACAATATGTACACACAATATGAAGCAGATTACATTAGATATTAAAATTGAATTGAATAATTTGAAAAATTGAACAAAAAAATTACAAAAAAAAACCGACTTCAATATACAAACACTAAAAAGAATTTAATTTATTGCCGAATATATTATGTACTAGCTGATGCCCGCGACTTCGGTCGCGAGGAATTAGGTTTTTTAAAAATCCCGTTTGAACTCTTTAATTTTCCGGGATATAAAGTAGCCTATGTCCTTCCCCGGGATGCAAGCTATCTCTGTACCAAACTTCATCAAAATCGGTTGAACGGTTGAGCCGTGAAAAGCTAGCCGACAGACAGACAGACCCACTTTCGCATTTATAATATTAGTATGGATACAAGAGTTAATATAGTTCCATAATAATACTTTTTGGTGCCGGTGCCAATTAGCTTTACGTCTAAACTTCATATTTTTATGAGACTCTACTAATGGCACCTCATTGGCACCGACCCCAAAAAATATTATTATGGAACTATTTTAACTGTAACACAAGCTTCGCGGACGGACTCTCTTGCCAAAGGAGCTCTGGTAGGCTGTTTAGGCATGGCTCTCTTAACGATATAATTAAAAGAGCTCTTGCCACCATAAATATTCCTGCGCTCATTGAGCCGGCAGGGATTAGTCGGGATGATGGCAAGAGACCTGATGGATTGACGCTGGTTCCCTGGGAACGGGGACGGGCGCTCATGTGGGACGCAACTTGCGTTGACACATTGGCCCCGTGTCATATCAGGGAGACAGCATCAAGACCGGGAGCCGCAGCAGAAACAGCTGAAAACGGCAAGCGGCGCAAGTATGCCTCTCTTATAGAGAGTTACATTTTTGTGCCGTTTGCCGTGGAGACCCTGGGGCCATGGAGCCTTAGTGCTAAAATTTTTTTACGAGACATTTCACCGCGATTAATAGCCTCAACTGGTGACAGAAGGGCTGGCTCATTTTTTGCGCAACGGATCAGCCTGGCTGTCCAGCGCGGAAATGCAGCCAGTATTCTTGGCACCATTCCACGCGGTCATGATTTATATAGTAATTAGATAAGGCTAGCTTTAAGTTGTATTGTATTAAAAAAAAAAAAATTCGCGCCACTGTATACTTGCTACACAGAGGTTGTCCACCTGATGGAGGCGAGACGTCTGCTTCATCTATTATTCATTATGCCTTAGACCTCACGTAGATCGCAGCTTAGCGATTACGGTTCACGTTTACTGCTATTACGTTTGAACGTTCAGGCATTACTGTACATTCTTTTCTACCCATTCCACAGAATTGAATTCGACTTGATTGCGTTTAAACATCGTGAGGAAATCGGCATGCCTGAGAGTCCTCTATGATGTTCTCAAAGGTCCGCATTTGGCCAGCGTATTGGACTACGGCCTAAACCACTAGCTACTCATTCCGAGAAGAGACCAGTGGTCAGTAATAGGAGGGCAATGGATGAGATAACTATGATAATGACGAATATTTGATAATGAGGTAATCATACCTAATCCCATCATCATCATGATCAATGCATCGCCGGTACACAACTGAGCACGATTTCCCCTCTCAGAATGAGAACAGTTTAGGCCATAGTCTGCCGAGCTGGCCCAGTGCGGAATGGCAGACCCCAGTTTTCTCTAAAATGTAAAAACTTCGACGACTCAAAGCTCAAACTTTAAACATCCGTGTATCGAATTTCTATAAAAAGCTCGAAGTACATGAACAGTGTGCAATACACATGAACTCAACAAACATACTTTTAAGCATAAACTATTATTGTATTCCATGTATAATACTTAAATACCGCGGCAAGCTGCCCCCAAACCGCTTTTGGCGTGGCATGTTACACGCAAACCAACTTTTGCTGCCAGTGGTGCTCGTTTGATGACTTTTTACCACGTCATGTTCTAAGGCGAAAGACTAAAAAATTTAAATGTTTAATAGCGTCATTATTTTATGTTGATTTAATGCTTTTTTAGGGTTTCGTACCTCAAGAGGAAAAAAGGAACCTTCACTTCGTTTTCTGTCTGTCTGTCGTGTCTGTCAAGGAACCTACAGGGTAGGTACTTCCCGTTGACATCAACTATGAAATTTGGCATATAGCTAGGTCATATAGTACAAGTAAAGAAAACCGTGAATTTGTGGTTACATCACAAAAAAAAATTAAAATGTGTTCATGAACAAATAATTAGTATTTTCAATTTTCGAAGTAAGATAACTAAGAAAGGGCTTCACCATGTGCATTCTTAAACAGATTTCTTTTTTTTATAAGTAGGTAAATCATAGTTTTTGAACTATCGTGCAAAATGTCGGAAAAATACGACTGTAGTACGGAACCCTCGGTGCGCGAGCCTGACTCGCACTTGGCCGGTGTTTGATGATTTCACGTCACATTTGGGAATCTAGATAGTATAACCAGAGTGAACTAAAGTGAGGGAAGTATCGGATTTTCAAATGTTAGACCATGGTCTGATATTTGACATATCGTCAATTCAGGATAAAACCGATCCCTCACTTTAGTTCACTCTGGCTATACTAATTAGATAAGGCTAAAAGATCGATATAATAGTCAGTTTATTAGAAACAAGACAAAAGTAAAGGACATTGAGCCTCAATAGCTCAACCGGTAAAGGAGTGGACTGAAAACCGAACGGTCGACGGTTCAAACCCCGCCCGTTGCACTATTGTCGTACCTACTCCTAGCACAAGCCTCACGCTTAGTTGGAGAGGAAAGGGGAATATTAGTCATTTAACATGGCTAATGTTCTTTTAAAAAAAAAAAAAAAAACATTCTAAGCAAGATAGATACACAAAAATGGAGATGGGCGGGTCACTCGCAAAGGGACAGATATGATAAATGGAGCAAAATTGTGACAAACTGGTATCCACGAGATGGAAAAAGGATTAGAGGCAGACCGTGCAGACGATGGGAAGATGAAATAAAACAGACCGCGGGACCATATTGGCGCAGAGTAGCGCAGGACAGAGCACAGTGGCGGGAGCTAGAGGAGGCCTTTGCCAACAGGCAATCCGAGACACGGGATATAATTTAAAAATAAAATCCCAAAAAAAAAAAAAAAAAAAACTTAAATCAATATAAAACTCATAGTAGTTAAATAATAGAAATGTAATAACTTATAACAAATATGTAAATAGGCGTAACTAATATATAATAATCTAATTAAATGAAATATTATACTGTAAAGGACACAACTTAATATTATCTAATATGAATATTGATTACATATCCTAATGCATGTTTTGGAAATAAAGGCTATTTTTATTTTTATTTTATTTTATTTATTATTATACTAATTAGATTCCCAAAACAAAAGCCCAGCCTTTCAGTAAGTAAACGAGCACAGTTTTTGCACACATTACTCCATTACATGATATAGATGACGTAACGCAATCACGCAACGAGCAACACAATAATGTAAACTGTAACGGGCTTTGCGGTCAGCCGCCGCCGCCGCCGCCGCGCCTTCCACTTCCGACATGGTTAGACAACGCCTCATCATCATCATCCTCATGACCAACCAATCGCCCGCTCACTGCAGAGCATATGGCTCTCATCTCAGAACGAGAAGGGGTTTCGGATTGGCAGACTTCACACAGATTATAAAGAACTCTCAGGTGTGCAGGATTCCTTCACCGTTAGGTAAAGCAAGTGATATTTAATTACTTAAAACGCACATAGCTCCGAAAAGTTAAAGGTGCGTGCCCAAAATCGAACCCCCAACCTCCGAATAGGAGGCAGACGTCTTAACCACTAGGGTATCACAGATTGTACCCATTAAGAACTGAATACAATTTAGAACATAGAAGAAATACCGCAAAAGAACTAACTAACTAGCCGCAGCAATAACCCTCACAGCAGTCTTTGCCACTTGCCAGATAGAAAATAACAATTTATTTGAACGCTATATAAAACCCCGTGAAATGGTATTTCGCGTGGTCAGTTCGCATGCAGAACACACCACAAAAACTATAATAGCGACAATTACTAGTGAATATTTTAGTAACGACTTCCTTCGTAGTCGTATGCACGTTGAATGTATGTAGGTTAATAAACTCCAGCTACACTTTTTCGTACATATGTACTTAACGGTAAGTACATATAAGCACATTTTCCATTGCCATAGACTACATATTGATATGTCTTCAAAATAGCCGGCGATAGGTTGATCATGATGATGATGATGAACTAAGCAAGACATATTTAAAGAACGAGACTACTCAAGTCTTCTTTTTTCACTAACTTTTATTATTAATTTAATTATTATTTTAATATTCATGGGGTTTTTATCCGACACGGACATGTCAGCGCCAGTCCCCAACCACTTCTTATCATTATAATCAAAAATATTTAGAGCGTCCCAGAAAAACTGTACAGTGCGACAAGGCTATCTTGGCGCGTGGCGAAAATCGGAACTAACGTTGTTGTCAAGTGTCCCCTTTGTTCTTGTTTGAATATTCTAAGCCTTCGTTCTCCAACAGCGCCCCCCTGTCAAGTGCCAAGAGAGCCTTTTCGAATTGTAGATACAAGTACAATTTTTGATCTCAACAACATAAAGAGAGAAAAACCTACAAGCGCTTACGCATCCAGTGTCGAACCACCATGGAAATATAGCGTCACACCATCGACACGGGCCGTCACACCTGACGGGGTACTGACCCGGAAAGCGACATGTGCCCACAGCAGCGAGGCACCGAGCCGGCGAGGCAGTAATCAATCAATGCACGCGTGCTCACAGGTGGGAACCTTAACCTGACCTATATATATCAGACCGACAAACAGACAGACAGACAGACAGACAATAAAGTGATCCTATAAGTTAATTTTCGTGAAAATTTATAATTTTGCTTTTTAAAATTTATAATTTGAACAATTTTTGTATGTATGTTTATGTTAGTTTTTACTCGTAGTTTAATTAGTGTAATTGGCTTTATGGCCGTTCTAATTAAATAATAAATAAATAAATAATAATAATAATAATAATAAAAAAGGTTTTGTCTGTGCGATACAAGATCAGGTGGTCAAGACGCGGAACTACCGAAAGTACATTCTGAAGGATGGCACTCATGACATCTGTCGAGCTTGTCGCCATCCCGGCGAGTCACTCAGACATGTGCTTTCGGGATGCTCAGCGCTTGCCAACACTGAGTATCTGCACAGACACAACCAAGCAGCCAAAATCCTTCACCAAGAGCTTGCTCTGAAGTACGGTCTCCTGGATGAGAGGCTGCCGTATTACAAGTACACACCGGTGCCGGTACTCGAGCGCGACGGAGTCCGGCTCTATTGGGACCGGTCCATCATCACGGACAGGACTATTCTAGCGAATAAGCCTGACATCGTGGTGGTGGACCGGGCACAGTCGAGGGTGTTTTTGGTGGACATCACCATTCCGTATGACGAGAACCTCGTGAGAGCTGAGACGGAGAAAAAGCGCAAGTATCTCGATCTGGCTCACGAGGTTTCCGACATGTGGCATGTGGAGTCCACTGAAATCATCCCAATCGTCATATCTGCGAATGGGTTGATCCCAGTCAGCCTCGCTCACCATCTGAGGCGACTGGGGTTCCGTGGCAGTTCGCTCGCAGCCAGGATGCAAAAAGCGGTCTTGCTGGACTCGGCTAGGATAGTCCGCCGATTTCTTCACCTGTCGCCCTGACCCCCGGCCGTTTGGTCTCCCCTGCCGGGGTGTAATCCTCCGCCCGGTACAAATATGTATGTATGTAATGTTTATGTAGGTTTATTTATTTTTGTGTATGTAAGTATATTATAACTCTTTTGGCTTTTATATGTATCTATTTTGTACGCGGGCGTGAGAGTAGATATATCGAGATAATAATAATAAGGGTTTTTCCTTTTGAGCTACGGAACCATAAAAACTATAAATGCTTACGCATCGAGCACTGAATCGCCATGGAATAGTGTCGTCACACCATCGACACGGGGCGTCACACCTGACAGGGTACTGACCCGGAAAGCGACATGTACCCAGAGCAGCGAGGTAGTAATCAATCAACGAACGCGAGCTCACAGGTGGGGAACCTTAACCTGACCTATATATTTATCTCCAAACATGCACAAGGAGAATTTAGGAGGAGAAATAAAACATGCTGGATCATAAGACAGGATACTGAGTTTTCCAACGGGATTATTAAAAAAACCTAAATCAACATCATAAAATTGTAGCTTAAGTACCTACTAATGGAACTGAAAGCACGTCTATTTCAAAATAATAATATACGTTTATATAAAACACTAGCTTATTCCCGCGACTTCATCCGCGTGGACTACAAATTTCAAACCCCTATTTTACCCCTTTCTTAGTGGATGTCTACGTCATAATAGCTATCTGCATACGAATTTTCAGCCGATCCGTCCAGTAGTGCGTTGATAGATTCAGTCAGCCAGTCGGCCAGTCAGTCAGTCAGTTAGCTTTTCCTTTTATATAATAGACTAGATGATGCCCGCGACTTCGTCTGCGTGGATTTAGGCTTTTTAAAAATTCCGTAGGAAGAAAGTAGCCTTTGTCCTTCCCCGGGATGCAAGCTATCTCTGTACCAAATTTCGTCAAAATCGGTTGAACGGATGGGCCGTGAAAGGCTAGCAGACCGACAGACAGACAGACAGACGGACTGACAGACAGACACACTTTCGCATTTATAATATTAGTATGGATTAGTGTGGGCTGATCCGATAACTCGCGGCTCGAGGATAATATGAAGGGATAAATATAAATTTTTCCTGTTATTTATTAATTAGTTTATGTCTATAATTATAATTATCCACGCCATTGTGATATATTATGAGTGCCAACGAATTAAAATAAAATAAATAATGAGGTTTTACAGTTAATTGTTACATCAGTCGGTAGCCGTTGTCTCTCCACTGTCTTTTTGCAAGGCCGTCTCCATTCCCTTCCAAAGTCTCTGGCTTTTCTCTGCCAACGATTTTATAGTACGCGGCAGAAAATAATGTACATCGACCTTTAGAATGACATTTCGGCTTTGTAGAGCGTTGTCTCTGTCACTCATACCTATATATGACGTTTTGTCGGTCTCAACGACAGAGGCACTGCTCTACAAATCCGTTATCTCCTTCTAAAGGTCGATGTACATTACTTTCTGCCGCGTACTGTTCCCCATTTTAAAGCTGCACTATAGATATTTTGTTTTGAGATTCCAAACAACTTGCCGTCTTAGTTTCGAACAACGCAGCGTCGATCTGGCAAAACATAACAGAATTTAATTATTGACTCTAATACAGTCTTCACATATCTTAGCTAATTGCTTGGTTGTTTGATCAGTTCAGTTGATATCGATTCATGTTAGGGTCACAGAACTAAACTATTATCAAATATCAATGTTATCTAAATATATAAATGAAAAAGCTGATTGACTGACTGACTGATCTATCAACGCACAGCTCAAACTACTGGACGGATCGGGCTGAAATTTCAAATTTGGCACGCAGATATGACGTGGACAGACATCCACTAAGAAAGGATTTTTGAACCCCGAAGGATGCAAAATAGGGGTTTCAAATTTGTGTAGTCCACGCGGACGTAGTCGCTAGCATAAGCTAGTGTAGAATAAATAGCATCCACTATCAGCTCTACAACAAGCCTGGGTGGTCTCATCAATAACATCTTACACATTGTATCTCAGAAGTAAACAAAAAACCGGCACGTCTCTTATCGGATACAAAAAGTGATTTTCTCCCATTAGCACACAATAACCACCGTATATGTATAACGATAAGCAGACACATTACGGCCCATTGTTATGTTCACATTCGTCATCGCTGAATGATCTTCTAGAGGTTACACCGTACACGTCTCTACTCTACTCGCGACGACACACAGAGCTAACAGAAGGCACAGAAGACAGAAGGTCCGCTCAATACAAAACAGGCAGATCTTTTTTTTTTTAAATTCAGATACAAGTTAGCCCTTGACTGCAATCTCACCTGGTAAGTGATGATGCAGGTCTTAGATGGAAGCAGGCTAACTTCGAAGGGGTACATGGCAGTTTTTACTAACCCTTTTGGGTTCTATGCGGCATCGTACCGGAACGCTAAATCGCTTGGCGGCACGCTATCGCACGCATTCAGCCCAGCCCGTACTTGGTTGATTTGAACCAGTCTACGATACGATAATTTGAACCACGGATTTGAACGGTAGATTTTTGTGGGATATAGCATTAGTAAATGATGACCATAATAATGACAAGTATGTAATTCTTTCTAAATTTTTAGGACGTGTCTCCCGGCGTGAGAGTGACTCCATCGAAGGTGGAGGGCACCAGAGGGCGAGGGAGGTCGCTCATGCGATGGACCGACCAAATAAACCGACCACCTCCTTTTTGGAAGTCGGTTAAAAATAGAATAGTAATACAAACATTTTCGCCGCCGCAACGCAACAGGAAGAATTATTTCCAAGGCACAATATCAGTGGGAAATGGCTCGCATTCAATGGCTGGAACAAAAGAGACACGTACAGGAAATAATACGCCGGGGCGCCTCGGAGTAAATACTCTCCTAGATGCGCACATGTGGGGAGATATGTGCCAACTGCCACGCAGCGCCTTCTTCAATGTAAGCCACGAGAGTGCAGTGCTCTTTTGAAAGTCTTTAGAGGACTAATATGGAATACCCTGCCGGCTTCCGTTTTCCCCGCTAGCTATGATATTGGTACCTTCAAAAGAATTGTGAATTGACACCTTCTGGGCCGGCGCGCTACACATTAGGCTTCATCATCTCCTGTATGGTGTGATTGCAGCCAAACGCAAATCTAGTCCTCGACAGGGTACCTTAGCAAGTCGTCCCATTCGCATTTTGTCCCATTAACAGCTCGTCGAGGTCGAGATTGGGAAGCCCCTCACCCCCCCCCCCCCCCCCCTCACTTGTAAATGGTGAGGAAAGAAGAGGAGGGAAACGCTTACAATTCGGTTCTGGCACTCGCCGGCCGCTGCCGCAGCACGCTCGCTGGGCTCGTGCGTTGTGGTAACCGTTTCAATCTAACCTAACCAATTTTTAAGTTTTTTTTAAATCGTGCCCACGCCAGAAGACTCACTTCAGGCTTCGCCCTTTACAAAAACGCTAGGATTTTTTTTCAACTGGCTTTACAACTCATTTTTAATCTAATAATTATTATTATTGATAGCTCCGTCTGTCACAGATTATTAAGGTACCTTATTGGCATTTTTTACGCGTCATTTCACTGCTTTTCGCTTACAATTGACAGCTTGTAGCCTCCCGCCGCCATGTAACCGCTCATGTAACGCTTTATTTACGTGTTTTACCCGTTTTAAGGTTAGAATTTTGTTTCGTTATTTTCTTGAAAACGGTGCATTTCCTTGTCATAAGAGTGGTAGTATTATAATCGTGTATCAAAGCTGTATCAACTACAAATTTTTTCACCTTCAAATTCGTGCTAAGAGATACTAAGTCCAACCCCATATCGCGTTATGGACGCATGACGGACGGACGGACAAACGGGCAGCGTAGGCTTAGTAATAGGGTCCCATTGGGTACGGAACCATACAAACTACAGAGAAAGCCAATAACAAATGATGCAATCCAATTTTCAATAATTGTTTGCCCTAATTACATGATTCATTTCACTTTATTAATGAAATTGCCAAAATGTTTTGGTGTGCTCCAAAGTTCCGGTTTTTTTTTTAAATATTATAGACCAGTGCTTGGCTGCAATTAGACCTGGCGGCAAGTGATGATGCAGCCGAAGATGGAGCGCGCTTGCGTAGAAGATGCCTATTCACTCTTGACTTGAAGGTACCCATATTATAATAATTGGAGGGGAAAACTGATGCTGATTATAGATTAGAAAAATCAAATTGATGAGATTAGTATGAATTAGTAAGAAGAGGATGCGAATACTCAAAAATTTAGTTGAGATCAGAATCGGTAGCAGTATCTACATTTTTATAAATTAAGATAGACGGTCCGACCAGTTGAGGTGAATCCAATCCATATAAATCTGGTAACCCTACCTAAAAATACTCGTTCCAAAATCGTGGGGCGAGAGTCGGGAGTACGTAGAGGTACAAGGCACGACGAGTCACGCACAATAACTCCTTTATCGATCAAACCTGAATGGCGAGGGTCTTCCGAGGTGGCAGGCTTAATGGCACACGTGGTCGAGTGCCAGACAATGGCACAGCGATTATGAAAAGAGGTTACGATTGCAGTCATTGGCCTCGAGTACGACTTTTGCGTAAATACTAACTCTCTCACTAGACAATGGAAAACTGAAGGAGTTCCCAAGCGAACACTTAGAAAAGATTTTGAATGCTGTTGCGTAGATTTGTTTGTAGGGGAAGGTGTAACTTTTTGAGTAATTATGAGCAAACCTTAATCAACATCTGGTTGATATTGTTGTTAGTTTCGTAGCAGACAAATCTCTAAACTAAACTAAAATGACTGGTCTGAAATATACCGATCCATTTCATAATGCTCCCCGCGAAAATGGATAGCAACAGATTTAGACCTGTCAATTAAGTTTAGTTTAGAAATTGTGCACAACAGAATTAGACACATTATGTATGAGAGAAGCTGCTGTCTTACAATATTTTACTTTTTTTCTGATTGTGTGAATTCATGTTAGTCTTGTTTATCAAAATTTCAGCAAGTGAGCCAATTCAGTATCCTTATTATAAATGCGATAGTGTGTTTATTTGTTAGTTTGTTCTTCAATCACGTCGCAACGGATAGACGTGATTTTTGCATGAGTATAGATAAGATTTTTATCCCGGAAAACAAAGAGTTCCTACGAGGTTTTTAAAACCCTAAATCCACACTGACGAAGTCGCGGGCATCCTCTAGTAGATACCATTGAGCAGTCAAAATTTGGAACATAAGTACTAAATAAGTGTTAGTTTTATAAATGCTACTATGCTATTTTTAAAGTGTCCTATTTAAGACCTAGAGGCTAGAAATTTCACTTTCAATCGATATCATGGCGAACAAAATTGTAAGAAAATCTCTTATTGCTAAACGATTAGGCTGTTACAAACAACAATCGGCCATTTCGCATTGGTAAAGCATCAATCAATGTCGAGACCGTAATCTGCTGTCAAACACATTAGCGCGGTATAATTTTGAATGATCTAATCCTGCAGCTTGACTTGCTTGTCAACCACGTTTCAGGGTTTGTGGAAACCATCAAAGTGTCGACCTTATTTTTAACTGTAGAGCCGGAAGCCAAGGCATATTTTTTGCAAAGAAAGCATTGTAATTGTTCATTCCCCCATTTATCTAAATATATAAAAGGAAAAGCTGACTGACTGAATGACTGACTGGCTGACTGATCGCAAAACGCACAGCTCAAACTACTGGAGGATCGGGCTGAAATTTAGCATGAAGATAGCTATTATGACGTAGACATCCGCTAAGAAATGATTTTTTATACCCCTAAGGGGGAAAAAGGGGTTTGAATTTTGTGGTGTCCACGCGGATGAAGTCGCGGGCATAAGCTAAAACTGGGATAAGGCGCTTAAACCAACCACATTGCTCCAGAGTGAGACGTCGGTCCACACGCATGACGCATCCCAGAATTGCCCTCTAGTCTAGTCAAAATTTGTAATCAACGAAAGTGCAGTTCCCCTTACGATGTTATTTATGAACGCTTATTAGTTTTCAGCCATTTTTCAGCACACAAGTACGTAGAACTAATATATATTCTGTGACACAAGTAGGTATGGGAGCCGCTGGATACAAGCGGCACAAGATCTGTGGAGATTTTCGCAACAGACTTTGGTCCAGCAGAGGATTTCTATCTATTTGAATTTAAACAAACGTCGACGATACGAGATTCAGAACCGCAAACCCAAGGATGCAAGCTATCGCTGTACCAAATTTTGTCAAAATCGGCTAAACGCATGGGCCGTGAAAGACTAGCAGACAGACAGACAGACAGAAAGACAGACACACTTTCGCATTTACAATATTAGTATAGATGTACAAAGGATAAACAACACCACATTTTGATACTGGCTGTACAGATATTTTTTTAGTTCCACACCAATACAATCTTATGTGTAAACATAAAGGCTTCAATATCCAGTCGAAGAAGAGGAGCCTTTATTTTTCTGAAACTGTTACGTCCACATTCACTGGCGAGACTCTCGCTTTTATGCCCTCGTAAATATAATCCAATGTTTGTCTCTCTCAAAGATGATGAGGCAAAGGATTTTAGTCTGTAAAGGTATAAGGATAGCGGCGGTTTTGTTGTCAATCCATTTCCAGACAGCTAATGGCAATGTGACGAACTTTGCGTGCGAGGGTGACTCCGCAAATGTTCGGACAGAGAAATTCGATTAGGAATTTGATATTCGATCGATCAGGCTGATTCCGAACATAGACATATGTATATTAAGAAGCATCACCAACTTTAGGTTCACGGCATTTGATGATGCCACTAGAGGCAAGCGATACGTTACGCCTACTAGCACATTATTTTACGGTTCAGTTTGGTACGATTACGGTTCACGGTTACCATCTAGCCGTCATCCATACGATTCAATATGCCACTTGGCAACCCTTACTAATCTTTCGCTCATGACTGTGACAGTCGTGGCGCTGGTAACACAGTAATAGTTCACAACAAAGGGAACTTCTAACAAAACGTCAAGGCTTCGACGTCACTGGCAGGCGTCATTTGAGGCGGACAACCCTAAAGTAAGCCTATTTTTCTTTGATTTCACGACTAGTCCGAATTTGTGTAAAATCACCCCGAATAGTCTTTTTTTAAATAAAAAAGGGGTACGACTTGGAGAAGACGGGTAAGCGGACAAAACAATGGCTCATATCGAAAGGATTTAATTTTGGAGGATTTTGGCCAAAGCGGGATTTTGTGAAAGAATTCCCTTACGGTTGCAATTTTGCAAGCATGCTTTTTGAAAACTTCGGAGTTCTTTCGTTCCTTTTCGAAGGAATTTGGTGATTTTGTAAAGAGATTTAATGTTTCTGAAATTACTTTTCTACACGAAGTGAATAACAAGGTACTTACTACTTAGTTCATAATTTCGCATCAATTTAAAGCTTAAGCTCACGACAATCTTCTAACAAAACGTTGAGGCTTCGACGTCACTGGCAGGCGTCAAAGGTTAGTAGGTACATTTGACGCAGACAGCCCTAAAATAGCCCTATATTTATTTGATTAAAACTAAGTCACTCAGAGCCTAATATTTGACATATCGTCGATTCAGGATCAAGCCGAGAGTTCCCTTACTCTAGTTCACTCTCGCTAAAGGCTGAGGAAATTACCGTAGAGACCCAAAAAAATACCACAGACTATGAAGATCAGCTACAAAATTTACCTGTAACAATAAAAAACACAATTAAGTAAAGTACCCATTTAATTTAATGTTGTAATTATCTATGAAATAAAGTGAGTAAAAACATGTCAGTCAAAGAGCATGGCCGATAGCGGACGTGCAAGTGTCACGAACCCATCACTTAAAATCGATAAGGCCGTGATAAGTTCACCGCAATGTCAGCGGAACTGATAACTACAGTAACTACACATAGAACAAGCCATTAAGTACAAGGGAAAAATATAACTGCCGTTAAACAATAAATACTGACTGGTTAGGCAGGCCTAACTGTATCATCGACTATACGGATCAAATATGTCGTCGTACAAATCGTCAGGCAGAGCGCCATTTCTTCGCTGAAAATACGTCGAAGATAATTTCGCTAGATTTGTTAAACGATAAGACATGAAAGACATAATTACGAGATAGTACAATATCCAGCAGGAGTTGTCTGTTGTTGAGGCCGACAAAACATCACATAGGTATGAGTGACAGAGACAATGTTCTACAAAGCCGAAATCTCTTTGTAAAGGTCGATATACAATATTACAGTAGATAATATGAAGTGTAAAGTAGATATTTGGTGGTACATAACAAAGTCATCAATGGTGGTGGCAGTAAGCAATAAAACTAATAAGCCGACCTTCAGTTTATGAGATGATGGCGACGTGACGAGCACGATGAGCTCACCAACTCATTTGTCGTCCTCTTAACACGCGACATGAAGATGAGTTGATGGTTTACAAACTAAAGTCATGTTTCAAATCATTTACACGGACCAGATAGGAGGGTAAATGACAAAAATTAGGAGATTCGTGTAACTGTAGTGCGTATATTCTGAGATCTCACTCCGCGAGAATTCAGTCCGCTCCAATGTTGAGCTATTGAGGCTCTGAATCGGAAGTATACTTACCAAAGGGCTCAAGGGCTACAAGTTAGCCACAAGTGAAATATTATAACCTAAGGTACCACACCCAAGATTTAGGTCATCTAAAGAGTTAACGGAAGCTGCTACCAGCAATTCTCGCTACTGGCTTGACGGTATTTTTAACTGCGCTGGTTTGAGGCACCATTAAACTGCCAGATGGATTATAACTCGCATTCCTCAGGGCTTGTGGTATCGCCGGATTGATAGTTCAGGGAGGTGACGTCGGCGGTGACGTCACTGAGCGGTTTACTGAGTGTAAAAATAAAGCGATTCATTTGTTTGTTTGTACGTTTCTAATTAATGGTTTGCTATAGCTGAGCACTACAGTTTCATGTTAGCCAACTACAACTACCTACTTAGGACTATTAGCTTGCCTCCGCCTCTTTTGGGGTTCGTCGCAGTCGGATGAAAAGTGGAGACGCTGATTTCAATTTTTTCAGAAAACCCCTTTTGTTTGATAAGCAGTGTGACTTATGAACTGATGCAGAGAAATCTGCTGGTTCGATCCACCAATGCCACTAGTCCTATATTTTTAGAACTAAAGGCTTATTAAAATTAGGTAGAATGGAATATGATAACTACTCGTATCTCTAGAATTTTGGTAGTAATTTTTTATTGAAACGAACTTTCAAGGCCTCAAGGGTCAAATACACCTCATTTTCACATTTTTGCTTAGTTCTGGCCTCTCAACTATTGTAGGACGCTGAATGGCTGACAATCTCCTTTTGTCACGTTTCAAAAGACTTTCTTTTTCAATCCCTCCCGATGACGGATGGCAGCAATGTATAATAACGATTTCCACTCAAATACTCTGTCATTTTACGTGATTAAGTGCTGTTCCAAATTTTATAAGCACCTCTGTAGTACACTCTTATTTTAACATTGATCCGTTAACTACAGTCATTGTAGTAGTCATTGATGTTATTATTCTAGGGTAGTAGGTATTGGTTTGATATTGAGTCATTAGTATTACTAACGATCATGACTTAATACACAAAAATAATAATTAAGTAATAACTATCTCGCGATGTTAGCATGGGTCACTTCGAGTCTCGGAAGCCGGGCGTATGATCTCATTAACTTACTATAAATAGGAATGCACTAATACAAGAAACATCTAACAAGATTATTGACATCTCATCATCAGATCTAAAGTACCCAATTTCAGCAGCCGCCTTTTCCTTTTATCCTCAAAAAGTAGCCCCAATAAGTAAGTAATAATGCCAATCTGTAATTCAAAGCCACAGGGCGGCAAGCATATTTGGCGCCGGGGTGCGAAAGTCAGCAATTTGATAAAGCGCGAGCGAAGCAAGCGCGAGGTTTTTTACAATACTGCCCATGGGAGGCACACATTTTTTTTCGGAACTTTTTCAAATTTCAAAAACGAGCACGAATTTCTCATTCAGCCCCTGGCCATCAAGGACTGTGGGGCTCTTGGTTCGTGTTTGTTACGCCACTGGCTGTGCCCGCGGCGCCGCTCGCTTGGTCTCAGTATAGTATAGGTACCTAGCCTATCGAAACCGTCATAAACGGTCGCCTTGTGCCCCTATAGGACTCTGCGCCCGGGTACACCGCAACACTAGAACCCCCTGCTAAAGACGGCCCTGCAAAGCCATCTTAAACCATTACCGTACAAATCGCAGTCACGCTAACATCCAGTACATACGTGACATACGTGATATTACGATTATTACATACGAGAGTAGTTTTTCAATCGGTCGAGTAAGCCGGTGACATCACCCGTATATAAAGCGCGCGGAACCGGTCCGGCCTGTGCCGAAAGCTTCGCAGTGCAATTGGGCTCCCAGAGATATGATCGTTTAAAAGCAAAACACATTCTTTGTAGATCCAATTTCAAAATACACATGACGTGTAATGGCCAGCTTACATTACATTACCAACAAGATTTTTTATTATTATTTAGGTACTAGATGATGCCCGCGAATTCGTCCGCGTGGATTTAGGTTCCTTAAAAATCCCGTGGGAACTCTTTAATTTTCCGGGATCAAAAGTAGCCTATGTCCCTTCCCCGACATGTAAGCTAACTAACTCTGTACAAAATTTCATCAAATCGATTGAACTGTTGGGCCGTAAAAAACTAGCAGACGGACAGACAGACACACTTTCGCATTTATAATATTAGTATGGATAGGCAAACGATTGACCACAATCACACCTGATGGAAAGTGATGATGCGGCCTAAGATGGGACGGATTTCGAATCATATAGTAGGTATATTTCTGGGATCTACTACTACTTTATCTAATAAGTAATAAGACAATTTGTTGAGGTTAGCGGTGATAGCCTAGTGATTAAGGCGTCGGCCTCCTAGTCGGGACTCGGGAGACCTAAGCCTCCTAACGCACGTAAGTCCGAAAAGTTACAGTTGCATGTCAGGAATCGAACCCCCGACTTCCCGAATAGTAGACCGATGTCTTAACCATTAGGCTACTGCAGCTTTTTACCTCATCGCGCATTTTTTTGGAGACACTATGCAGAAGCTTTTGCCAATTAACTAAAATGTCAGTATAAAAGCAAATGAGCCAAAACTCTGTAATGAATAACAAGCATACCTAACTAAGTTCCTGCAGCAGTGAAGCGTGGCGGTGCGGGAGGGTATCATGATGTGACGCGAGAGACTCTCTACCCTCCCGCACCGCGGGCCAACTCAGTTATGTTCACGACAGAACAAAACGTCTAGGCCTCGACGACATTGGCAGGCGTCAAATGTTAGTACATTTGACGCTAGGTAGCCCTATTTTTTTCTTGATTTCACGTCACCATAGCCTAATTTTTACATATTTAGTTTAATTTAATTTGTACCAAAAACATTTACAATAAAGAGAAAGAAGAGAGTAAAAGTGGACAGGGAAGCACTTTTTTTTTTAAATAGATATAGCGAGCAAACGAGCAGGCGGGTCACCTGATGTTAAGTGATTAAGTACCGCCGCCCATGAACATTTGCAGCACCAGAGGAACCGCCGATGCGTTGCCGACCTTTTAGGAATTTGTTGGCCCGCCCCTTGAATAACCCCATGTTATAATCTGGTGGGAACATCGCCGATAGGAGTTGGTTCCACAGTTTGCACGTGCGTGCGTCAAATGCGATTGGTTGGCGATGCGAAAGGTTGCAGAGGCAGTAGAATAGGTACAAAAAAGAAGATAGAAAGTTATTCATGAAAAGAACATAATATCGTCGATTCGGGATTAAACCGAGAGTTCCCCCACTCTAGTTCACTCTGGTTATGCGCTATAGCCTATACCTATAGCACAGCATATGCGGTAACAACTCTCGGTCGCCGGTACCGGTTCCCGGTTAAGGTCACAAGTCCACCGACGCCGCTCCGCATCGAGATATACGCCCGGGTCGTTCAACTATTCTAATCGATTCCGTGTAATCGCTGCTGATTGGCGATTGATTTTGAAAGTCGATATTAGGAAGCTTGCTACTGATTTATTAATTCACAAGTGACAGCTTCGGTGTTATTAATTTTCTTAGGGGCTGGTTTTTCAATCAGTACCCTAATTATAAATGCGAAAGCGTGTTTGTCCGTTTGTCGTTCAATCACGTCGCAACGGTGATTTTGATGTTTAAAATATGTCGCAACTTCAGTTTTCGCGTATTTAAATTCTCACCACTATAATATCTTACCAATCCAACAACCGACCATCAAAAAGCGTAATTTATTTTCTACCAGCTTATGCTCGCGACTTCGTCCGCGTGGACTACAAAATTTCAAAACCCTATTTCACCCCCTTAGGAGTTGAATTTTCAAAAAATCCTTTCTTAGCGGATGCCTACATCATAATAACTATAATATGCATGCCAAATTTCAGCCCGATCCGTCCAGTAGTTCGAGCTGTGCGTTGATAGATCAGTCAGTCAATCAGTTAGTCACCTTTTCCTTTTATATATATATAGATTTTGAATAAATTATTTGATTTGATTTGATAAAGATAACGGAAAGTAAAAGTTTATTTGATTGCAATGCAGCCCTTTATCTGGCGACTTGTGTACTGTACTACAAATCTACACAACAAACTCCTTATCAAACGGCCGTCCCGTATCAGCTACTTCCGCGGACGGATAATCGCATTCCAATAGGTCCCAGGACACGCAATCATACCTACTTGGTTTAAACAATGTATTCATGTTTATCGATGTGCATTCACAGAAGCCAATGGCAATTGGGTATTTGCCTATATCAAAAAGAAATTATATCACAGTAATTATTAAATAGAGGATCCGTTCTTAGTTTGAAATGTAATAACCATTTTAAATTATCGATTAAACTAAAAAAGCACGTCAAATGATTGTGACGTCACTTGCCGGGATTTCATAGAATCTCGCATACTGTAAGCGCGCGTTTTGACGTTTGATAAAAAGGAACTGATTTGACTATGAATTGGAATGTATATTCCGCGACAGGTCGAGATGGCAATCGGGGTATGAGGCGGGGGGACGCCCCGCACGTGACCCGCGCTCGCCCGCACCGGAATAGCGCGGGGGCTGTGCCCTCCCCGATTGTCATTTCAACCCGTCGCGTACTATAGGTATTCTATCACCTCTGTGCCCCCCATAAATAAGTAGGTACATCCAGGACAATGAAGTGTAACTAGTCTGGGCATGAGCAGTGCACGGCTCGCGTCGCCCACGCCACGTCTGACGAACGACGATGCGTGGGATGTCTAAATTATGTTACTCGCTAAACTCCACTTCATGCCTTTAGTTCTAATTTAATTTTGGCCTACTCATATCCCGAGGTAAGTAGGGACCTCTCTCTAGGATCATTCCTCATTACCAAGGGTCGTAGCCCCTTCCAATACCATACAATTTTTAATGTTACGGCTCCAATATCGGAATTTAGCAAATGAAAAGTGTGGCCGGCGCCAATCGTATCGTTCAGCCATAGTTCACGACAGTTAGCGAACTTGCAACAAAACGACTTCGACGTCACTGGCAGGCGTCAAATGTTAGTACAGTACGCGGCAGAAGGTAATGGTCCTTTAGAAGGAGATAGCAGATTTGTAGTAGGAGTGGGCGATCAAAACGTATATATTTATTGAATCTATATACGGCGCCAATATCGTAAATCTGATATCGGCCTAATCTGAAACTATATATTCGACAAAACCCTATATTGGGCTCGAGACCGACGCGCGACGGTCGATCCCAATTTGCGACGATATTGTACCTATTGCAGTGATACCGTAGAACCACTGCGAATCTACATTTGACGATAGGTACTTAGGTCACTTAGGTAGCATATTTTTCTTAGATTTCACGTTACCCATAGCCTAATAATGACATATCGTCGATTCAGGATCATACATACCCAGAGTTCAGCACATTCGCGCTAACCCGATATTTTCCGGGATAGTGCCAGATAAGGTGGCTTCGACAAAGAAACATCGTTCAACTAACCTAACAGGAAGTAAGCCGAAGATGAATTACTGACAAAATATACTCCTCATCTCGCTTTGCGATCGCTGTATTACCGCATAGTATAAAAGCGCATCAAAATTCAAGTCCGGTCACCGGCTATATCTAACCGGATACGGGAAAAACGGTCACCAAGCTCCCGGACAACGCGTGAAGCCGTGGCGTGAAGGGATATAAATGACACAAAAACATTCCCCGTTACTAGTTAGGGTTCCGTACCCGCAAATGGGACCCTATTAGGTACCTACCTACTCAGCCTCCGCTGTCCGTCCATACGTCGCGCGTCGGTCTGTCAGCGGACTATAGCTGAGATCCTTAGACCGCACTTTGACTTAAACGAGACAGATTTATGGAAGAGATATATATATATACACCTGTCTCGTTTTAACTCTGTCTTAAGTCCAAGCAAAGTCAGAGAGCGCTTTATAGATTTCACCCTCAGTCTCATGACAAACACAGACCACTACAGGTGAAATTGTCTGTGACAACAAATCCATACTATTATTATAAAATGCGAAAGTGTATCTGTCTGTCTGTCTGCTAGCTTTTCATAGCCGAACAGTTTAACCGATTTTGATGAAATTTGGTACAGAGTTAGCTTACTTCCAGAAGGACATAGGCTATTTTTTATCCCGAAAAATCAAAGAGTTCTCACGCGATTTTAAAAAACCTAAATCCACGCGGACAATGTCGCGGACATCATCTAGTAATTATTATTTTGAAATTTTAACCGGAGGAAGTATTCTTATTGATATATAGAATAGAAAACCAAAACAGTGATTTTATTTGCCGATACAGAGAGATTAGATAGAGATTGAAATATAAAAATTTCAAAATTGCCGCCATGAAAAAAGTGTTATTTCTTAAACGATGGTACGGAACCCTTCGTGCGCTAGTCCGACTCTCACTTGGCCAGTTTTTGCGTAGTTATGTAGCTGCAGGGCATCGACACACTAGTCACTACCGCTAGTCGGCTTTCTTGGAGCCGGCGATTCAATCAAGTTCAAGTCGTATGCCCATATCGAGGAGCGGTTTATGAGGAAACGTCCCTCAGCCTGTAAAGTGCCTCAGACCTACCAGATACTGATACCAACTTGTATAATTGGTCCGGAGTGATTACAGGGCAGGAACTCTTCGAGGGGGTCCCTTCGGTTAACTGTTAGCTGGGCACTTGTTACTAATTGTTAGGTCCAGTTATTCGATGCATTTATAATATGCGACATTGATTTATTTTCTTGGCTTTTGATACCAGACTGTGGCAGGGTAGGCATGATTTTAGCAATCAGTACGCATATTATAATCCTACTATCCTACTAATATTATAAACTAGCTGATGCCCGCGACTTCGCCTGCGTGGAATTAGGTTTTTTAAAAATCCCGTGGGAACTCTTTTATTTTCCGGGATAAAAAGTAGCCTATGTCACTCTGCAGGTATTTATCTATACCCATGCAAAAAACCACGTCAATCCGTTGCACCGTTGCGACGTGCTTGAAGGACAAATCAACAAACCAACAAACAAACACGCTTTTGCATTTATAATAAGGGTACTGATGTGAAAGTGTGGATGTTTGGATGTTTCTTACTCAATCACGCAACAACGGCTGAGCGGTAGGAGATCGTAGGAGATATTAGACATTACGCAAAACCGGCGCATTGGAAATACAGACAAAACTGTATATCCGAATAAATAATTCGTGCAAAAAGTCGTCAATTCGAATCAGGTTCGCGAAACATGCCGAAGAGGAAGACAAAACCATTAAAGGATAATAATAAAAAACAGAATGTTTTCGGCGTCCAAACATATCGGAAACTGGTTTGCGAACCAAGTTAGCGACCGTTGAGCAAACTGGCTGCTTTCTTGTTATTTTTTTTTTCACAATTTGGAACTTGTAAGCTATGTTCATTGTGGCTTTCCATTTATGGTTTACCTTTTTTTTAAAATAGAGATAGGCGAGCAAACGTGCAGGCGGGTCACCTGATGTTAAGTGATTACCGCCGCCTATGACCATTTGCAACAGCAGAGGAACCGCCGATGCGTTGCCAGCCTTTTAGGAATTTGTTGGTCCGCCCCTTGAATAACCCCATGTTGTAATCTTGTGGGAACACCGCTGATGGGAGTTGGTTCCACAGTTTATGTGCGTGGAGAGAAGGATCTGGCACAACGGACGGTCGAAATGCACCATACACCCAGGTGGTGGGTGGTAACTACCTATAGTCTAGTGGTCAGGTCGTCCACCTCCATTCGGGAAGGCGGAGGTTCGATCCTGGGCATGCAGGTTCCTCACGATGTTTTCCTCCACCGTTAAAGCAGAACAAGCCATACTGAGATTTTATTAACTAAGCGATTTGGTTGCCTTCCACGTTTCTTTCTCACTTTAGCCTAGAAAAATACAACCCATAGTACGCGACAGGTTGAAATGGCAATCGGGGAGGGAACGCCCCGTACAGCCCCCGCTCATTGCCCCGATTGCCATCTCAACCTGTCGCGGACTATATTATATTCCCTTCATCACGTCTTATCGAGCTATTCAATAATTCTTATATGAATATGATTGGGGCTGCTCAAAAGATAATATTGCTGTTATGCGATGGTCAATTTCCATAGATAGACGTAATGTAGACAAAATTTTTTTTTTTTTTTTTTTTTTTTTTAATAGATATAGCGAGCAAGCGAGCAGGCGGGTCACCTGATGTTAAGTGATTACCGCCGCCCATGAACATTTGCAGCACCAGAGGAGCCGCCGATGCGTTGCCGGCCTTTTAGGAATTTGTTGGTCCGCCCCTTGAATAACCCCATGTTACAAAATGCAATAATGTTGAAACACAGGAAATGTTTATCTCCAAAAGCTCTCAGATAACTGTCCGAGTGGTCGAACTTGCTTATAACTAGCCAGAGTCGTCTAGTGTCGTACATTCTCACCCAATACGGTAAATTTTAGAAATATTGAAAAGACAAACTAAAAATATTTAGCTCAAGGAACTCCTAATTAAGAAGTAAGAACACTTCTCATGAAAAAGCACTTGCAGAAAAAGCGTATCAAGTTTTTTCTGGCCATAGTTACAGAAATAACAATTTAAAAGGTGCACTTATTATAGATGCCCACACAGTAGCAGTTATATTACGCGACAGGTCGAGATGGCAATCGGGGTGGGGACGCTCCGCACAGCACGCTAACCTAACCCGGTGCGCCCCCCGTCTCATACCCCGATAGCCATCTAGACCTGTCGCGTACTATATGTAATGCAATCGGACCTTCAGGTCTCTTAAAAATCCAGTTGAATTGATCAATATAAAATGCATGCCGTCACCACTCGAGCCGAGGCGTCCTTAGAGGGGCCGTATCTAATTAGGTGAGGTCACCGGCACGCGAAATGTCACGTTCCGATATTTAGCCTCTACACCTTTGTGAACACTGACTAACTAGCACTAAGTAGGTACTCCAATCCATACCCCCAAATTTATCCATACTAATATTATAAATGTGAAAGTGTCTGTCTGCTAGCTTTTCACGGCCCAACAGTTTAACCGATTTTGACGAAATTTGGTACAGAGGTAGGTTGCATCCCGGAAAAGGCCATATGCTACTTTTTATCCCGGAAAATTGAAGTGTTCCCACTTCTCACAGGATTTTTAAAAACCTAAATCCACGCGGACGATGTCGCGGGCATCATCTAGTATTCTTTACATCAGACAGACAGACAGACACACTTTCGCATTTAGATTATTAGTATAGATTAGCCAAGTTCATCATCATGACTAATATTCCCCTTTCCCCTCCAACTAAACGTTAAGCTTGTGCTAGGAGTGGGGTACGACAATAGTGCAACGGATGGGGTTTGAACCGGCAACCTTTCGGATTTCATTCGGCTCCTTTAACCGTTGAGTTATTGAGGCTCTAAGGCTGAGATCTATAGAGCGCACTTTGACTTTGCTCAGACTTAAGATTGAGTTAAAACGAGACAGATTTATGTGAGAGATAATATACCTCTGTCTTGTTTTAATTCTGTCAGAGTGCGCTCTATAGATCTCACCCTGAGGCCCGGTATCCACCAAAGCGGAGAGGAGAGGAGATGCATTCAATCGACCAATCAGATTCAAAATAGATGATGAGAAAAACGATCGTCATTTTTAGGGTTCCGTACCTCAAAAGGAAAAACGGAACCCTTATAGGATCACTTTGTTGTCTGTCTGTCTGTCTATCTGTCAAGAAACCTACAGGGTATTTCCCGTTGACCTAGAATCATGAAATTTGGCAGGTAGGTAGATCTTATAGCTGACATTTGGGGAAAAATCTGAAAACCGTGAATTTAGGGTTAGATCACACAAAAAAATTAAATTGTGGTCATGAACTAATAATTAGTATTTTCAATTTTCGAAGTAAGATAACTATATCAAGTGGGGTATCATATTAAAGGTCTTCACCTGTGCATTTTAGAACATATTTTTATTTATTTTTATGTATCATAGTTTTTGAATTATCCTGCAAAATGTCGAAAAAATACGACTGTAGTACGGAACCCTCAGTGCGCGAGCCTGACTCGCACTTGGCCGGTTTTTTTTTAAATCGGATTGGTACACATCTCCTCTCCGCTCCGCTTAGGTGGATACCGAGGCTAAGTTCGTAGTCAAAATGCCTCTCTCTACAGTTTAACAACGAACTAAAAAGTATGAACGACCACAAAGTGTGTGAAGGACATTCAGAAGACATGTACAACTGTACAACACGAACCGTATAGGATTATATACCTATAAGTAGGTAGCTATTAGGTACGTATCTAGGTATAGAACTTAGATGTTCAACAAAAGAATAGGTTGTTACGCCACAACCTTCAGAGGTCGAATTTGATGAGTACAAAACCGGCCAAGTGCGAGTCAGACTTGCGCACCGAGGGTTCCGTACTATTGTCGTATTTTTTCGACATTTTGCACGATAAATCAAAAACTTTTTATAAATAAAAATCTGTTTTGGAATGTACACCTACCTACCTGCCAAATTTCATGATTCTAGGTTAAGGGGAAGTACCCAGTACCCTATAGGTTCCTTGACAGACAGACAAGGCAAAAGTGATTCTATAAGGGTTCTTTTTCCTTGAGTTATGGAACCCTAAAAACACTGACGCAGATGTGTCTGAAACGACGCGTGTATTGGACGAATTTGAAATTTAAAAACACTGCAAAATATAGGAGCAGAATTTATATTGGACTTCTGTATGCTATTTTCGTAAGTCATTCCAAGGAGGGAGCAAATAAAATTATATTCCAGCTGGTCGATTGGGAAAAAAAACCGGCCAAGTGCGAGTCAGGCTCGCGCAATGAGGGTTCCGTACTACAGTCGTATCTTTTCAACATTTTGCACGATAATTCAAAAACTATGATGCATAAAAATAAATAAAAATCTGTTTTAGAATGTACAGGTGAAGACCTTTCATATGATACCCCACTTGATATAGTCACTCACTTCGAAAGTTGAAAATACTAATTATTAGTTCATGACCACAATTTAATTTTTTATTGTGTGATCTAACCCTAAATTCACGGTTTTCGGACTTCCGGCCAACGGGAAGTACCCTGTAGGTTTCTTGACAGACAGCCGGATAGACAGACAGACAGACAACAAAGTGATCCTATAAGGGTTCCGTTTTTCCTTTTGAGGTACGGAACCCTAAAAAGCTGCATCAACCATTACTACAACATCAGTCATTGCTGTGAATGGCTGCATTAATGGTAGGTATTCTTGCTCCACTGATAAGAATAAAAAATTCACTAATAAGAATAAGTAGTTAGCTAAGAATAGATACTAAAATAACTACCTGAATATCAAACAATAAACAGTTGTAATGATTCATGTTCGTATCAAATCTACGCTGATGTTTGCTCAGATGGTAGAGCATTATAACTAACACAAACTTCAAACATTATTTTTTGCTCAGCGCGCGCCAGATAAGGTGGCTTCGTTAAAGATATATCTATCACTCAAGTAACAAGGAGTGCAAAACGATGATGAGACTTTTTAATTTGAAAAGTTCTGATCTAAAGTAGGCAAAATAAGCTTTAATTCTGTGTAGAGAATGACGCGTCTTTCGACTGATGCGGTGCTATCGTCATCCTACCAGTTAATAGACACGAAGAACTTGTAATGGCCTGAATTTATAGTGGTCTTGCTATATCTATGAATTCTGACTTATACTACAACTCCCATCGGCGATGTTCCCACTAGATTACAACATGGGGTTATTCAAGAGGCGGACCAACAAATTCCTAAAAGGCCGACAACGCATCGGCGGTTCCTCTGGTGCTGCAATGGTTCATGGGCGGCGGTAATCACTTAACATCAGGTGACCCGCCTGCTAGTTTGCTCGCTATCTCTATTAAAAAAAAATTTAAAGACCAAAGACTTAGGTTACAGTTCACGACAGTTAGGGAACTTCTAAGAAAACGTCGACGTCGCTGGCAGGCGTCTAATGTTACTGTGCTACATTTGACGCAGGTAGCCCTATTTCACAGTGTCCATAGCCTAATATTTGACATGCCGTCGATTCATGATCAAACCGAGAGTTCCCTCACTCTAGTTCACTCTGCTTTAGTGCACTCAAAAATATTATAGAACCCTAGATTCAGAGTTATATTTAGTTAGCTTCGAATTTCGTAATCCAGAAATACTCAGCTATTTAAAATACTACCCCAGATTCCTGAAAAAATCCCGATTAACCAACATTTTAGCGTCGTGTAAACAGAGGGGCATTAATAAAGCAAACACTGCAAACAGCCGGCCACCCGTGGTGCATACCGCTAATTCAGACTTGCTTCCTTCTAAATAATATGGCAACACTACATGGCATCTGAACGGAAGTTGAGAAATTGACCAGCATAACGGCCACTATACCCGGCCCTAGAACCAGGGTTCCCACTACCCAGACTTCCTGATATGTGAGAACTCTGCTTTTTCATCTAAATATTATGGCAACACTACATGGCCTCATCTTGAACGGAAGTTGAGAAACTGACCGTCGTAACGGCCATTATACCCTGCTTTAGAACAAGGGTCTCACTTCCCCGCCTTCCTGATATTTGAGAGCTCTCTTTTTCATCTAAATAATGTGGCAACACTACATGGCCTCATCTAAACGGAAGTGGAGAAACTCTGCATAGTGGCCATTATACCCGGCCCTACAATGTGGCAACACTACAATATGGTCTCATCTAAACAGAAGTTGCAAGACTTGGCATAGCGGCCATTATACCCGGAACTAGAACTAGGGTTCCCACTTCCCAGCCTTTGTGATAATTGAGAGCTCTCTCTGCCTTTGATCTAAATAATGTAGCAATCCTACATGGCCTCATCTTGAAAGGAAGTTAAAACTGACCAGCATAACGGCCATTACACTCCGCTCTAGAACAAGGGTTCCCACTTCCCAGTCTTCCTGATATTTCAGAATTCTGTTTTTGGTCAAAATCAGACACTATAAGTAACAAAGCTTATTTAACCCTAAAAAAACACTGCACAGCCACAACTTGAATGGAAGCTACCTTGTCCAAGTTTTGCTGAATCAGCAAAGCTTAAAAGGGTTCTTAATTGCATGATTGTTATATTTCTCTTCTTAATCATGACCAACTCATCGCCGGCACACTACCGAGCATAGGTCTCTTCTCAGCAAATTAGCAGCATTAAAGCAAATTATATTTAACTGCAAAAACGAAGTGCATGACCAGGATCAAAGATAACTACTAGCTAGAGTCTAGTGGAGGAGCCACAATAGCCTACTGACTAGACTATAACAGCTCCTATTGCTATTTTCTGCTTAGTACTTATGAAATACTAGCTAGCCAGCCCTAACTTCGCTCGTTGTAATAGACAGACAAACAGACACACTTTCACATTTACAGAATTACAAAAACCATGATAGTGACAACCCTTCTCGACATACACTCATAAACATTATTCAATTATATTATTTAAGTAATAGAATCAATGTTCACAATGAATGTGATCACAAAACTATGATGACATCACCAGGACGGCGGCGCCCAATGCATCCATGATGTCAGTGGGGCAATTTGAGTTAAATAAAAGGTTGAGGCTACATTGTGCCAAGGTCTGATCACTTGATGCAACAATTGTACTGCCCGTCCATTCAAAAATATTGCTTTGTAATTTGGTATCTCCAATACTTACCCTACTTACTGAATGAATGTCTGCTCCAATTGTTAAAGAGTTGTATTTGTAATCATAAATTAATTACATTATCTATATTATTATTATTTTTAATAGACTAAGCAAATTTCGCTGATGCGTCTATATCAGAAATGCTTCGAGTTTCAAATGTATGTCCAATCTATTCTTGAATTGGTTAACTTGACATAACCACATCCTTAGGCAATTTATTCCATATGTGCCAACTCTTGGTCAGAAAATGTTTTAATGGATTGCCTATGTTTATCCAATAAGTTTGGTAGTGAAAACTATTTACATTTACCAAACATTGTGGCTAATTCTGTTGTACACAATCTCTAAACTAAACTAAAATGACATGTCTAAATCTATTGCTATCCCTTTCATAATGTTGCTTGCTTCAAAGGATGGCACTAGATTTGGACCTGTTAATTTAGTTTAGTTTAGAGATTGTGTCCAAGAGAATGGGCCCCAAGTTGCCCATAATATGCTTCTAAATAGATAATCAAGTGCTTGTTGAATGCCAGCCACATGCAACTGGTTTTTAATAGCTGTTGTTGTAAATGACCATAACTTTAAATAACTAGCTACCACAATACAATCTATGGCATGTGTTTTGAGTTCTACTTTATGTATAACAAACTTATGCTCGCGACTTCGTCCGCATGGACTACACAAATTTCAAACCCTTATTTCACCCCCTTAGGGGCTGAATTTTCAAAAATCCTTTCTTAGTGGATGCCTACGTCATAATAGCTATCTGCATGCCAAAATTCAGACCTATCCGTCTAGTAGTTTGAGTTGTGCGTTGCTAGATCAGTTTGTCAGTCAATCACCTTTTCCTTTTATACATTTAGATTATTACTTCATATAAATAAACCCATCAGCTTGTAAAAGTTGAATAACAATGGCATTTAGGTAAAACAAAATAATTCAAACTTTGTACCTACAAACTTAATGATGAGAGGCAGCATAATAATATATAAATAGAAATAATTGCGTTTCCTCAATACGATAATGGATATTATGCACATTTCTTGTAATCATTTTCATAAAAACTCCTTGCATATTTGTTATAAAGACTGAGTGGAGTCCATACTTCACAGTACTTCAAATAAAATATTTATAAGTATATCAAACTATGTAGTTTATTACCATTTTGCCTGCTGATAAGTTTTTACCGTGAAGTAAGGAGACGCTCAGTAAAGTAGTACTTACTCCATAAAAAGTAGGCCACAGCCGCCGCGCCCAGCCCTACAGAACGACCGTGTACAGCGGTCCAAACGTTGCGAAACATTCCAATAAGAAAAATATAAACATTCGATTTCGCAAGCATACCTACCGATCATTTACTTATTTAGAAAATACGCAATTCCTCGAATTTACACTAAACAGTCACGGAAAGCAACAACAACTTCAGATGCAAGTTATTTTGGAATGTTGATAAGTAAAATAGCTTAAACTGACCTGTAGATTAACAAGATCCCATTAAAGGGACAACTGGAAAGCTGGGGGTCCAATACTTCACTGTGTGCCGTGTTTCAGCACGTAAACATGAGTAGTTCACGATTGTAAAGGCAGAACTGGATACCACTCAAACACCACGAATCCACCTTTGGAACTCACATGCACAAACACTTTTGGTCAAGAAAACAAGTTTTTAGGTGTAACTTTTGAAGCGACTATTCACCGCGATTATTATTTTCATTCATCGCGATGTGAAATCATTCGAGACGAGCGGCAGTTACGTTGCCCAACCGAAGAAACTACAACTTGCGGAGCGCGGGCTCGGGGCAGGGAAGCTCGCGTCATCCGCCATGTTGAATCATTACGTCATGTTCAAAAAATGCCAAATAAAAACCCTCATATTCACAAAAAAAAATACAACAAAGTAAAACTAAAAACATATATTTTATAATTTTATTTTCTGAGTTTTTGTTAATTATAGTCGTAGAAGTTTTAAAATCTCAATTATAACATTAAAAATTAAAATACGTTGCTGAATTTACCATAATGCAAAAAGAAGAAAGTCATCAAGCAACTCAAACTGCCGTCTCCCTTGCCTTGCCTCATGAAACGGATCTGACAGCTGGCTCTTGTTCGATACTAATAACAATATTCTGTCATTTTATCCATGAAGAATATTCAACCTAAATATTATGTTTTAACGACTAACACGACCATGCGACATAAGGAAAAAGAAACAACAATATAATTATTATAAATAACTAGGAAATGCTCGCAACTAATCCGCGTGGAATCAGGTTTTATAAAAATCCCGCAGGAGCTTTGATTTCCTGTATAAAAAATAGCCTGTTTCCGTCCCAGGATGTAAACTAACTCAGTACCAAATTTTATCAAAATCGGCCGTTAAACTTTGTGCCGGGCCGGGCTGTGAAAAGCTAGTAGACAGACAGACAGACAGACAAACACACTTTCGCATTTATAATATCAGTATGGATGATTGACACGCATTTTCATGGCCTTAATGATTTTACGTGTGTGCTGTGATAGCCTAGTGGTTAGGACGTCCGCCTTCTAATCGGAGGTCGGGGGTTCGATCCCGGGCACGCACCTCTAACTTTTCGGAGTTATGTGCGTTTTAATTAATTAAATATCACTTGCTTTAACGGTGAAGGAAAACATCGTGAGAAAACCTGCATGCCTGAGAGTTCTCCATAATGTTCTCAAAGGTGTGTGAAGTCTACCAATCCGCACATGGCCAGCGTGGTAGACTATGGCCAAAACCCTTTTCACTCTGAAAGGAGACCCGCGCTCTGCAGTGAGCCGGTGATGGGTTGATCATGATGAATGATTTTACGACCAACTGGGCTGGTACTGTGGCAGAGGAGCAGTATTAATCCAACTTCGGCAGAGTAGTCAGCGCTTTGAGCCTTCTCATCAAGGCGTGTTGCTTATTGGAAGTTGGAAGTATAGAATTGTCTATGATTAACGTCAAAGTCATCAGCAGTCACTGTCAGTGTTAAAGTCAAAAAAATTTAAAGGGAGTTGGGTTGTTGTTTTGGTCTTTTAATTTTCGATTTCGATTTTCGATTTTTCAATTCAAGTTGATTTAAAAATACTTAAAATTCGTTTAAAAGTTGATCTGAATTTAATAATACTAAGTTATTGGTCTCGTCAGGGAAACATAAGACAGATTTTTCTGAAGGAAACACAATCATGCAAGGTATTTAGTCATCATCAGTTCATTATTTCTATAATGAATACAAGTTCCAGTGTTTTGGTGCATTTGTTGTAATATCATCCGTTTTATTCTTCAGACTCAAGGCCGGAACTGTACGAAGAAGTCAGGCTTTACAGAAATGCCCGGGAGAGAGAAAAGTGAGTCATTTATTTGATAGTATCAGACTGAATACTTATAGTGCAGTAGGTAGTCAATGCGTACATAATAATATGGTTAAGACAATGAAGACAACAAAGTACTTGTGTCATATATTTTAATGCAATTTGAAATAAATTACTAAGAACAAATCTTCTAAGTTCGAACTTCTAACTAATTACTAAGGTGACAATCCAATTGGAGAACTTCTGTCTTCTAAGTTTAATTTTAAATAATAATCGTCATTATAGTCAATGATGGATGTCCAGTGCTAAACATAGATCTCCTGTAGGGACTTTCACACTTTTTTAACTTCATATTGCCAAATATTTCTCTTACTAAAAAAACTGTGATCGCCATATTGGTTAGGAAGTCCACCTTTCAATCGGAAGTTTGGGATTCGATTCCGGGCACGCACCTCTGTTATGTGCGTTTTAAGTAATTAAAATACCACTTGCTTTAACGGTGAAAGAATACATCGCATGGCACACAATATAAACCAATCATAAAGCCGACAACCTCCTTGGTGCAGTGGTAAACGCTGTGGTCTACCTGGACGTGAGTGAGTATATTGCTAGACCTTGCTAATTGACCCTCTATGACAGGCATGACAACATGGCCGAGCTGTACGCTGTGGTGAGCACCCTGCAGCACCTGGAGAAGGCTTACATGAGGGATTGTGTGCGCGCGCAGGAGTACACGGCCGCCTGCAGTCGCCTGCTGGTGCAGTACCGCGTGGCTTTCAAGCAGGTGCAGGGTGACGACTTCCCCACCATCGAGGCATTTGTCACCAAGTTCAGGGTAAGACTTCTCCAATATACCAATATATGGTGATTAGTGAGCAGGTGGTATGTTCTTAACCTTAACAATAGAAACTTGGCTGGGGCTATTCTTAACCTTAACAATAGAAACTTGGCTGGGGCTATTCTTAACCTTAACAATAGAAACTTGGCTGGGGCTATTCTTAACCTTAACAATAGAAAGTTGGCTGGGGCTATTCTTAACCTTAACAATAGAAAGTTGGCTGGGGTTATTCTTAACTTTAACAATAGAAAGTTGACTGGGGTTACTCTTAACCTTAACAATAGAAAGTTGGCTGAGATTCTTAACCTTAACAATAGAAAGTTGGCTGGGTTATTCATAATGTTAACAATAGAAAGTTGGCTGGGGTTATTCATAACGTTAACAATAGAAAAATGGCTGGGGTTAATCTTATCCTGAATAATAGTAAGTTGGCTGGGGTTATGCCCAGGGACGCTGCTGATCCAATTGTTGTAGCTTGGAACTTGTAAGTATGGTATTGAACTGTTGAAAAAAGTCTGTAAGCGTGATTATAAAGACTATGTAGCGATTGCTAGTTTCGTATGTAGAGAGTAGTGTAGTGAGTGTAGGCCACAGTCTACACAACCATTGATTTAATTAATCAGAGAGATCTTCATCAGTGCCAAGAACTCCTTGTGTGTTATTCAGAAATATAAAAGTTTGATGAATGTTACTCCTTGGTAACACCTTACAGAAGTACAGAGAAGTTGTAAAAAGGGAGTCCTGCAGGGTTGAATTTTAGGACCTTTTCTGTTCCTCATTTACATTAATGACTTTCCTTACCTCATAATAGTGTAGATATTATGGTTTGCTAATGATAGATCACTTTCCAACGTTTGTAAGGTTATGATTAATACAAGTGTTAATTTGCCAATAGTTGGACTGCCCGGCAGCATTGGAGAGGATACGCGAGAACAAGCCAAACCTGATCAAGGATGATAAAGGCAACACCAACAAATACATTGCTGAGATTGTTTCTGTGAGTATGAAATGAAATGAAATTGTTTTATTTGCAAGAAACATGATAAGTAGATTATTAATTAACTAGCGTATGCTCGCGACTTCGTCCGCGTGGACTACACAAATTTCAAACCCAAATTTAAAACCCTTTCTTAGCGGATGCCTTGAAAGCTGGCGCAAAGATGTACAAGCGATGGTCCATTTCATCTGAAAGTGACAATTTGGATGTTTAATTTTTCAACGTATGTTCCAGCTGTTCATCACTCTGATGGACAAGCTGCGGCTGGAGTTCCGTGCCATGGACATGATCCAGCCCGAGCTGCGCGACCTGCGCGACACCATGGACCGCCTCGAAATGCTGCCCGAGGACTTCGAGGGCAAGCTCAAGGTGCTCTTCCATGAATCTATATAAACACTAACTTACGTCCGCGTGAATTTACATTTGTAAAAGTCCCTTGGGAACCCTTTGATTTTCCGGGATAAAGAGTAGCATGTCACTCTCCAAGTCTTTAGCTATGTCCATTGAAAAAAAACACGTCGATCCGTTGCTCCGTTGTAATGTGATTGAAGGACAAACCAATAAGCCACACAAGGGCAAGAGGTCGCATCTCACTGCGGTCCGATCTCTCGCTCTAATTTGTTAGTCGACGTGGGATAGCGATAAGTAGGTATTTGCTTCAAGTAAGTATTGAAAGTGAACTCTCCATTACTTCTACTTCATGCCCATCCCCAGTGATAAGCCATAGATATGATCCAATCCGACCTGTGCGGCTGGACGCGCCATCTTTGTATGCACAAATTATGAGCGAGACTGCGTGAGTCTCTGTTCTTATGTTTAAAGTCTTAACATCAAGCAATAAGGTCTTTATTTCATTGGTGTACATTCGGTTTTATTCGGCGTTAGGCTGCGCTTTTTCGCGCAAACGAATTTTGCCGATGCGATTTATAAAAGTGGTAGTACTGTAGTTGTCTATTCTCACAGGTGCAAGAGTGGCTGGATAAGTTGTCGGAGATGTCGGCCTCAGACGAGCTCACTGAGGGCCAGGTGCGGCAGCTGGTGTTCGACCTGGAGTCGGCATATGGGGCCTTCAATAAGGTCCTGCACTAGGACTGAGGGTGAGGCTACGTTTGTATATCACAGGTGCAATGAAAGGAAAAGAAAGAAAAAGTATTTATTTGGTGCTACAGAAAGTACAGATAAAAAACCGGCCAAGTGCGAATCATACTCGCGCACTGAGGGTTCCGTAGTACAATCGTGTTTTATCGACATTTTGCACGATAAATCAAAAACTACTTACTAGATCTCGTTCAAACCAATTTTCGGTGGAAAGTTTGCATGGTAATGTACATCATATATTTTTTTTAGTTTTATCATTCTCTTATTTTAGAAGTTACAGTGGGGGGGACACATTTTACCACTTTGGAAGTGTCTCTCGCGCAAACTATTCAGTTTAGAAAAAAATGATATAAGAAACCTCAATATCATTTTTGAAGACCTATCCATAGGATACCCCACACATATGGGTTTGATGAAAAAAAAATTTTGGTTTCAGTTCTAAGTATGGGAACCCCAAAATTTATTGTTTTTTTTTCAATTTTTGTGTAAAAATCTTAATGCGGTTCATTGAATACATCTACTTACCAAGTTTCAACAGTATAGCTGTTATAGTTTCGGAAAAAAGTGGCTGTGACATACGGAAGGACAGACAGACATGACGAATCTATAAGGGTTCCGTTTTTTGACATTCGGCTACGGAACCCTATAAACCGCCCGCACCGAGCTAACGCAGGGGCTGTGCGGGTGTGCGAGGCGTTCCCTCCCCGATAGCCATCTCGATCAACCTGCCCCGTACCATAGTGCGGGTGGTCTACCAGCTCTGCGCTCTCCGGCGCGCTGATAAGAAAACTTAGACTTATAACGAGACACTGTTTAGAGTATGACTCCTATTATTAAATGAAATCTGTTTTGTTCCAGGTATAAACAAGGCTCAAGCATTTAGTTTAAGAACCACTGTGGCTAATTTCGTTGTACACAAAGTCTAAAATAAACTAAAATGACACGTCTAAATCAAAGTCAATGTCAAATGATTAATTAAACATAGGTAATAAAACTGTTTTAGATAGTCAGATGTTCGATTTGTAAGATATAGTGATAATTATTACGCAAACTTAAAACTAAAGCCATCCCTTTCACAATACTGCTTGCGGAAAAGGATAGCACTAGATTTAGACCCGTTAATTTAGTTTAGTTCCGAGATTGTGTACAAGAGAATCGGCCCCACTGTCAAATCGACATGACTATATCGGCAAATTATATTGTTGTTGTTCATTGTTAATTAATACCAAACAGCCGCCGATGGCAATACGTGTTTAACATTATTATTATAATACGTAACATTTTGTAAAATATATCATACTAATTTAATAAAAAGAAAAATAAATCAATTTTATTTGTTTCTCATTATTTGTCTAAGGGCTGATTTCCCAATCATTAAGTTAACTTTAACTGACTTTTCTAAACTAAATTTCATCATCATCATCAAGCCATTACCGGCGCACTAGAGAGCAAGGGCTTCCACTCAGAAGGGTTTAAGCCTCAGTCCGGCACGCTGGCCAAGTGCGGATTAGCGGACTTCACACACCTTTGAGAAAATTATGGAGAACTCTCGATACAGGTTTCCTCATGTTTTCCTTCACCGTAGAATTTACTCACATGCGTGTAATAGGTACGTGTAAAACAGCACGTGCATTCTGGTATAGATAATTCAATCCATGATGACGCGCCCCACTCTTTGTCCCAACCGGTTACAATGCAAATGTGCCACGAGTATGTACTGTTAGAGTGTTAGTTCTAACTTCTATCGTAAGAGCGTGGATTTGACCTGCAGCTCGTTCCAGCAACGCACAAGACTGCTAATACTATTTTATACATGGCATAATCTTGTACCTATATCAAATATTTGAAAAGACCAACCGCCGAGTTTCTTGCTGGTTCTTCTTGGTAGGAAACGCATTCCGAACCAGTGGTAGATGCATCCGACTATTCGAAAGTACTTGTAAAAGTTTATTTGAATAAAAAAGATTTTTATTTATTTATTTAAGTCGTAACCCACCGATCAGCGATGTGGGCACACGCACAAGAAGATAAATCACAAAGAGATAAATCAGGTAAAATCACTCCTCGCAGTTCGCACCCGTGGTTTCCCCGCACTAAAAATAGTGGGGCGCGTCTTCGTGGATGGAACTCTATGGTATATAGTGTGTTATCTGTGCGTGCATTGTACGTGCATTGTACGCCGAGTTGGTACTTGAGCATACGCTGTTTGTAATTAAATCGTAAATTCTATTAATTTTTGATGCCCATAAAACATTG